>NC_056744.1:504129907-504182407 GCF_019279795.1 Protopterus annectens
TTTGAATTTGATAATGTGATTTCATCATTACCTGGGTCAGGGAGGTGTTAATGGCATGATAGCCTCAAATATTGTTTTGACAGAGTGGGTAAGTTGTTAGCTGTGCATTCTTTCTTTTTAATGTTCTTCATCTGTATTGTTCATTTCTGAAATCACAGTGTTTTTCTGCAGACTAGGACAATGTTAGATGAAAGTTAATCATGTACTGAAACTGAATGATAACACCTGTCTCCCATATGTGGTTTCTTTCTGAAACATGCATTCAGATTGCCTTTGCAACATCTCTTTTTACATACTGGGAGCTTTGTGCATGACTGATCTACTTACAGAATCAAGAATCAGATAATTCAACAGAGTGTTATGTCAAGTGAAACTTGTGTCTGAAGATAATTATCTCCGTCATCTTGACATTAGCCTCAGAACAAAGACTAATGCTGGTGCTAAGGTTACATCACTAGATACAGAGGACTCTGTGTGGGCACCATTGAATTTATTTTTCTAAAGTTGTTTAAATGATGCTGGTAATCACTAATGATTCACATTTGTGAAGAAGGGCTGGGATGATACAGAAATGCATACATGTATCTTGGAGTCTTTCACAGTCAAGAAAGGCACAGCAAAGCTGCTTTTCAAAGGAGGATTTAGTTTTTTAGCAAACAAGTTCTGAAAATATACAAAGATCAGTCATATATACTAATGAGATATTTTCAGTCTTTCCATTAACAATCCCCCGAATTTACTAAATTTCCGTGCAGGACTACTTTAGTCCTGCATGGAAGTGCCTATTTAGGAGCATGACGGCAGTGTGCCATGCATAGTAATGAAGGCACACTGGCCAAGCTCCTAGGCTTACACGGAGCATGTACGAGTGCAGGGGGCATGTCTGAGTGCAGAGCCCTCAGAATAAACATGCCCCTGCAATGTCGAACAGCAGAAGCTATTAAGAAATGAGCGAGATCGCTCACAGGTGTCCCCATATCCCCACCAACAGACTCCCATGTGTACAACAGCAACAGGACATATAAAGTAAAAGATGAAACCCATCTATAGCATTTAAAACACCGATCAAAGCTAACTGTAGGTGCACGGGGTGCCCATTGCTTAGCTAGTGTTAATGTAACTGAAATAGCAAAAAGAGGATAAAAAGCAGGATATGTGCAAAGGAAGCAGTACAGCAATATTGTAGTGGGCAGAGCGTTCGCCTCACGGGCAGTCAATCCCGATTCGAGTCCCACTGCAGTACATTTCATTTCCATGTCAAATACTGTTATGATCAATATATTTAGTTGTATAACCTAATAAATAACATATATGTGTGAAATGTGTGAAATGGAGTAGGAGCAGTGTAAGGAATGATAACCCCATACACTTGCCAAATCCCCCCCCCCAAGAACCAATAGACTATTACTGTTGAAAATAGAGCAGTAGTAAGGATAATAAGCACAACTAAGCAGGTGCAAGTCTGTTTGCATGACAGGAAGCAGTGCTTACACAGAGTAAGCAATAGAGAGGCTAACCATTTTTAAGCGGATGTCACCGGAAGTTATCAGTGCTTACCGTCACCCAAACCTGCTGACAACAGTGTAAAAGTGTTTTAACCACTCCGTATCCAATGGACTTTGTTCTGGGCAGCAACAAATTAAACAGTCCCTGCAAGGCCCGAACCCAGGAGCCTGCACACCATAGGCAATGTGATTTACCACTAAGCCACCGCAGGTATACGTAACCCTGATGTTTCCACAAACATAGCATCCAGCAATACCATTCAACATTACAGGACATGTAGCTAAATATGTAGAAGCATGTGTGTGTGTGTGTGTGTGTGTGTGTGTATATATCTATAACTAAATAGATATATACCTCACCCTCCCTGTATTACATATGTATACATATATAGACATACATATATATAAATAGCGGGTCTATATTAAATTAGCGAGCACTTAGAAAAGTGAATGCTAATAATTCATTGACCCCTTTTAAGAGAAAGCTTAAAATCTCGAACACACAGAACAGTGAATTTTTTCCCTGGGAAACAATTCACTGTTCCGAGAAACACACAAAAAACACAAGCAGACCAAAAAAACAGCAATCCACACACATACACTTAAAATCCTACATCTGCCCTACACTAAACTGTACACACACTACTATCTATCAGCTTAACTTAACCCAAACCCTAACCCTAAGGTCTGTCTCTATCGCACACTCACCTGACCAGCACCCTAACCCTAACTCACCTATCCCGCCCTAACCCTAACCCTAATGTCTGTCGCTATTGCACACTCACTTCACCCGCGGCATAACCCTAACTCACCAAACCTGTGCCCTAACCCTAACATCCGCACAATCGCACACTTACCTGAACCCAACCAGTAACTTTCCACAACAGTGCTGAAAATAGTGAAGCCACAGAAACGGCCAACTGAATTCTTTCCCTAGGAAACAATTTGGTGTTCTGCAGCTTCACTATTTTCAGTGTTCGATGTTTTAGGATCGATATTAGAACATTTGTTTTAAAACTTTGATGTTCTAATATTGACCCTAAATATCCACATATAGATATATACATGTGCAGACATCCATACATCTGTATGTCACTGGATAAATATACAGCAATATATATATATATATATATATATATATATATAAAAATGTGTGTGAGTGTGTGTGTGTGTGTGTGTGTGTGTGTGTGTGTGTGTGTGTGTGTGTGTGTGTGTAGGTGTACACAGCTATATATCTATGATATGAGACAGCACATAAGAATGACATATATGACCACAGGCACCGTCAATGGGGGCGAGGGGTCTTAAGCAACATACATGTTTCACATACCAATACCCCCCCCCCAGCCAAACAGGTGAAACATACAAACAAACAAACACACAAACAAAGTAAGTAAACCACTGCTTCCCAAACCACAGGCAGGATACTACCAGTGGGAGGAACACTGTTGGCCCACTAAGTCTAATTTATAAACAAAGGTAGGAACGTCCCTTGCCGGACCACCCAAAAATTCTAGAATTTTTGTATTTCTGACATTACACAGATGCTTCAAGGTAGGGTGTGTATGTACCTGGATTACAAGGTCAGGAAAGCCTGATGATCCATGGGTCGAGACAACATACTTGATGGGTCCTGAGAAGTGGAGAGTGGGCAGTGTGTAGTGGTGTGGTTAGACCCAACCTGCACACAGAGAAAGGATGAGTGCTGTGGAGGAAGAGCCGGGGGGGGGGGGTGGGGTACATTATGGGTATGTAATTAGGGGTCAAGGTGTGCAGGTGTTGGCTGGAGCTGTTCTAATCGGACCGCCTCGTGGATGTAAGTAATAGTGTGAATTGGGCAGAGCTGTCACCTAACGAGCAGCACAGTCTATTGTAGATGGCAAGGCATGTCATAACCAATTTTGTGGGTGTAAAACCCACTAAATAGCACCAAATAACACATGGTTACAGCTCCCTACTGTAGGCATGTAATCTGTGCTAATTGGCATCACAACTTAGTATTGTTGTCCTCAACCCCACCCAGAGGTGTGAGTGTCCAAATATACCTCCAAATTCAGTGTATTTGCACAGCTGTTGCTGTAGAAGAAATGGCCAGCTATGGACGTTCCCTTCAGCCATCCTGCACATCCCTGGCTATTTCTCCTACTGTCTTTCCCTTATTGTGCCACTTTAACACCACTTACCTATCAACCCCTTTTTCTTTTCTTTTGAAAGTTTAACATTACAGTTAGGTGACACCCTCTTCCCCAGCTATATTGCCAGAAGCTGGAACTCACTATTCACATCTATTACCTCAGCTGTTTCATATGACACATTTAAAAACACTTGTAGGAACACCTCTGGAACACTTGGATCTGCACATGCTCACCACTTGGCTAACCACCCCCCCTTACACTCTATACCCCTACATCAACTGCTGAAACAAACACCTCTTTGCCCTGCCTGACATACATATTCCAACATCCTTTAAACCTCCCCTATTGCACCCCTACCAATCATTCCCACAACCTCATATACAGTTACAATGTCTCCCCCTCTACCTTACTACCTACCTACTACTTCACTATTCACTTCTATGCTACCACACAAGTATGCAATAACTAAATCTAACCTGAATACATGAGTGCATCCTATCCACAACTGTTAAAATGGAATCTAACGTCACCTTAAACTGACCTTTGTCAGCCGTCATACCTGACATGTAAACTTTAACTAAGCATGAATAATACCTACATGTTAACTTAAACTAAGCATGAATAATATGCTACTTTGCTATGTTAAAGCTGTCACTCTCTATGAATGTGAACACCTCTGTATTACTTGTAAGATTAGCTGAGTCTTATTGTGGAGCCTGTCTCCCCGGGCCTCTGCTGAAAATGGACAAGCATCCAGTTGGAGTTTCCCCGCCCAACAAATGTAAATTAAATAAATAAAGTATCTCAGGGGGTAAGTGGGAGTAAGCATGTTTAAGCGGCAGTAAGCAGGTTTATGCCTGTTTGCGCAGCAGTAATCAATGACTACAGTGGTTAAGCAATGTAGAAGCTAACTCAGTGTAAGAAGCCGTAACTGGAGGTTAGCATTGCTTACCCTCGAGCAAACCAATGCAAACCCACTTACTATTGCTGACTAGTGCCTTAGTCACTCTGTAGCCAACAGCTGTCATCATGCCCAGCAACAAATTAATCTGCACTCATAAGTTCATAGGTTCATAGGTTGGTACTAGGCTATCAGCCCTAGGGCATATACAAGCCTAGCCATAACAATTTCCTGGCTATTTCTTCCCACACTATTTCTTCCCAAGTTGCAACCCCCGGATCCTGCACACTATAGTCAAAGTGAGTTACCACTAAGCCATGACAGACACACATACAGTTGCTGTTATCACAAACATATCATCCAGCACAGTCATTCAACAGTATAGGAAATGTATGTAATTATGTAGATTAGTACAAGCAACCATATGTCCATTGCTCAAATACAGTATTTTGAGCAGTCTATGTGTATCATAAAAACAGTGCCTGTCCAATCATACTGGGATAAAAGTAGTCTTGCATAATACTTAAGAGAATAATACAAATGGTGCACGTCGAGCGTGTGTGTGGGCGTGCTTCATGCACAGAATGTCAAACCTGGGACGTCGGTTCCACAAAACTGGGAGATGAGGCTGGCCAGGTGTGTGAGCAACCCACTGCTTCTCAAAGCCCTGGCAGGATGCTACCAGTGAGAGAAACAGTGTAGACCAGCTAAGTCTAATCTTGTCACAACAGGTCCATCCCTGGCGGGACGAACCAAAAATTGTGTCACATCGATGTTTGCACCAGTATCAGAGGACGATCAAGGCAAGGCTCATAAGTTCATGACCTAAATGGATGAAGAGCCTGCAGATGCTTGGGTTGAGACAGTATACTGGATGAGTACTGAGACATGCAGAGAGGACAATGTGTGGAGGTGTGGTATGGCTGGGCTAGCAAATGGAGAATGGATGGCTGATGGGTACGTGGAGCTCAGGGGCAGGGAAAGGAACCATGGGTATGATATTATGTTAGAAATATGCAAATGAAGCAGTACAGCAATAGTGTAGTGGGCAGAGCATCTGCCCAATGAGCAGGCATTCCCGGTTCGAGTTCCATTGTAACGCAGTTTATTTTACATGGTAAAGCACATTATAACCAATAGTTTTGCTGCAAAACCCACTAAATAGCATATATATATATGAAATGTAGTACTGCAAGAAATGCACATGAAGTATCAGTGTCAGACTGAATAAGGCACTAATAAGCAGGTTTAAGTACAAATAAGCCATAGTAAGCATATGTCAGCACTAGTAAGCGGGCCTGAGGCCATTTGTGTGGAGATAAGCAATGTCTACACTGGTTAAGCATCTCTGAAGCTAACATCCTGTAAGCAGATGTAACGGCAGGTTAGCAGTGCTGACCTCCACGCAAATGAGCTGACAACTGACTAAACCTACCTTAACCAGTCTGTATCCAATGGCCCATGTTCTGCCCAGCAACAAATGAACAGCCTCTGCTAGGCTCGATCACAGAACCCCACACACCATAAGCAAATTGATTTATCACTAAACCATGTCAGATATACATAACCCTGATAGGTTCATAGGTTCATAGGTAGGTACTAGGCTATCTGCCCGAGGGCATTTATAAGCCTAGCCAGAGTGTGTCGGCTTTCACCACCTCATTGATTAATTAACTGATCCTCTGTCAAGCAGAGCCAATGAAGTGATCCCAGAGGTGGATTTTCTGTTACCCATCCACTCGTCAAGGTTTCTCTTGAAGAGTCTTAGTGAAAGGCTCCACCTGATGTAATTTGGAATTTTGTTCCAAAGCATGGGGAGTATCTGTGAAAGGAATCTATCCCTCCAGCATGTTCTATTTATTGTTGTGGCGAGGTTTAGCTCACTAGAGCACGTGGCTTGCAGTGACTTGGATTTCTTTAGGTAGAGTATGTCCATCAATTCTAATTTGGACATGGCTTTGCAAGTCAGGCAGAGATCACCTCTGAGTAAACGATATATCACTGAGTACAGACGGAGTTTTTCAGTCATGCTGCATAGGACATATGTTTGAGACCAGTAATCCTCTTCTTGGGGTACTTTTGTGGTCTTTCCAGCTATTGGAAGTGCCTTATGAGGTACATCCCAAATGGGGCATTGTACTCTATGATGGGTCTAATGAGTGACGAGTGGAGGGGCACTATAACCTCTTTATTTCTAGATGCAAACCCTTTAGTAATTAGATGGGCCACAGAGAAGGATTTTCTAACTACTTTGGCAATATGATTGTCAAAGCAGAGATTACTATCTACCTGGGTCCCAAGATCTCTTATTACCTCTTCTGTATTAAGGGGGCTGCCACCTATGTGGTAATTCATGGGTGTTTTGTTTTTCCCAAATGGGATGACCATGCATTTTTTGGCATTTAACTTGAGGCCATGACTTTAACACCAGGTGTCCGTCTCAGTAAGGCCCTTTTGGAGGATGTCCATGTCAGCCGTAGAGTCAATTATGGCTCCCAGTTTGCAGTCATCGGTGAACTTGGTTAGCCATAGTCGTCCTGTGTTTGCCTGTACTTCTGAGAAGTATATGCCAAACAGTAGGGGTCCCAGGACCGAGCCTTGCGGGACACCACTTGTGACTGGTTTAAAGTCGGACCTGGAGCCCGCTATTCTTACTGTATGAGTTTTGTCTGTAAGCCAGTTGGCAACCCATCACGTGATATAGGGGTTTATGTTCAGGCTGGTGAGATTTTCTGTAATTCCTGAGTGGGAAATGGTGTTGAAAGCCTTGGTGATGTCAAGGTAGGCTGTGTGAACCACCTTTCCCTCATCTGTGGCCTTGGTGACTGTCTCAAAAAAGTCAACCAGGTTTAGTAGGCATGATCGGCCCTTAACAAAGCCAAACTGGGTCGGGTCGAGTGTTTGGAGGTTTCCAATGTCTTTGTTAATGAATTCCATGATGATGCACTCCATAGCCTTGCAGACCTGGCTAGTCAGGCTTATGGGGCGATAGTTACCAGGTTCAGTTGTGGCCCCTCCTTTGTGGAGAGGAATAACCATTGCTGTGCCCCATTCTATGGGCATGTAGCCTGTGGAGTGGCTGAGGTTGACCATTATGTTTAGGTCGGGGGGTTAGTTAATTCTGCAGTTCGTGCAAGACGCAGACTGGGACACCACCTGGTCCCATTGATGCTGTGTTTTTGGCTTTTAAAGGGGCAGTTTTCACCTGTGCGTCTGTGATCTTTGGGACACTACACTTTTCCGGTATTGTTGTGGGACCTTTTGGGGGTGAGGGGGGGGTGAAGTTTGCACTGAATCTATCTGTCAGGATGTTGGCAATATCAGTAGGTTCAGTATATTTTGTGCTATTTTGCACTAGTTCAGGGCATATCTGCGAGTTGCCACTTAGATTCTTAACATAGCTAAAGAAGGCTTTGTGGTTATCTTTTGAATCCTTGGCTATTTTTCTTTCTAAGTTAGCCTTGAATGATTTCATGAGGGACCTCAGTTTCTTACTGATACTGATCAGGGATGTCTTTCCTTCTTGGGTTTTGCTTTTTTTCTAAACTAGTTTCCTCCTTCTATTGTATAGCCTGTTTATTGCAGGGGTCCACTAAACTGGTTCCCTTCTCTTAGAGGAGGGAGTCTTGGTTGTGCTAGGGATGGCACAATCCATGCATCCTTGTAGGTGCTCATAGAGTGCATTTGTAAAGGTTTCTGCATCTTAGGCAGTGTTATCCTTTAGCTTGGGGGCTGTGAAACTTACCACTACTGTCTTAAGTAAGGTGAAGTTTGCTTTAGAAAAGTTTTTTACTGTGGTTTCCTTAGTTGGGGGTGGGGGTGGGGTGTGGACATCCAGAGTGATTCGTTTATTGCCTGATCTAACCAGTGACGGGTTGACCTCATGTGTGGAACACCTGTTGCCCATGTTGGTGATGACCAGGTCAAATATGTTTTCAGCTCTGGTAGGGGAGTTTACCAGCTTATCCAGGGCATTTGAGTTGATGAATTCCAGGAAGCGCTGGGCCTGGGAATTTGTACTCGAGTAGTTTTCCCAATGAATGGTAGGGTAATTGAAATCGCCCAATATCAGGGTGTTTGGTAGGACCTTCATGTTTCCAGTGTCTCCAGAAAGGTGGTGTGGTGGTCCTGGGTCATGGAGGGTGATCTGTAGCAGGCCACAATTTGCATTGTAGATTTGCCCGATGTTAGTTGCGCATGGATGACCTCAGAGGTATCATGCTGTGCCACTAACCTGGAGGTGTAGGTATCCTTGATGAATATGGATACACACCCTCCTTTTGTGTTTCAGTCCATGTTCTTTGGCCGGAACGTGTTTTATGAGTTGTAGCCCGGTAGTGCTAGGGTGCTCTCTGGAGCCTTGAACCAGGTTTCAGTTACTGCACAGATGTCGACGTTCTCCATACTGAGGAGTGCTTCAAGTGTGTGCATTTTGAGATTTAAACTCTTGGCGTTGAGTAGCATAACCCACAGTTTTTTGTTAATTGTGCTGTTTACGGAGGTGTGTTTGACTTTTGAGCCTTGCCTAAAAAAGGCACTATGGGGGCAGCAAGAGCCTTGGCCAGTATTCAAAACCCTGATGTATTCAAAACATATCAACTAGCCCAGTCATTCAACAGTACAGAGAATGTATTCTGACATGTAAATGTATTTGTGTGAGTAAATATAGTAATATCTAAACAGATACAACATATCAATAGATGTAGATATCTATCTATCTATATATATATATATATATATATATATATAGATATATATATATATATATATATATATATATATATATATATATATATATATATAGATATATATATATATATATATATATATATATATATATATATATATATATATATATATATATATATGACCACACATCTGTAGATAGCAATGGTAGATTGACAAATACAAATATGTCCACATGCACCGTTATTGGGGTTGGGATGCCCCAAAATAATATACGTCATGTACGAATAGGCATACCCCCCACAGCCAAACACACCAGCCCTGTAATACACTAAAGTGTTACAGATCACATAAGCAGGACCTGACATGACATGTGCACAACATGTAAACAGTACTACAACCCACCTGTATGATGTCAGGCTGGTATTAGTAACATAGCATGCAGTACAGTGTGGCTCCCATAGCAAATGTAAAATATGGCAGCTACCAACATCCCCAGGGTACATATACACAGACACATATATGCAGATACAGATAAATATAGCTATATCTAGATATATACAGATATACATGTGACTACACAAACACATGCAGAGATATGTACAGTAAGATACATATGTAGAAGGTGCACACACTATGGAACAGCCACTATGCCTACAGTTAACACCTTAACAACTGGACACTGTATGGGTCACCCATACAAATGACAATCGTTACCTGCAACATATGCCCACAGAGAGGTCATAGGGTAAACACCACACACAGGTTTGCAGAAATGGATAACTTTTATTTGTGTACTATTACAGTTGTGTATGCCATGTACTATAGCTGTTCAGACACTGGCATCCATATAAGCAGAGTAATGCACCTGTGAAACAGTTATACTAATGCAGTAGTCTGGAAAGTTTCACAACTGTTGCTGTCCAGGCCAAGCCCTAAAAATTGTACAATAGTAAAGACAGACTGGGCCACAGGATAACAATCTATCAACAGTAAGTAATGCAGGTGTATAGTCCAGCAGCCTCTATCTACACTCTGTACAAAATCACTAGGTGGTAAAGACGTCAGCTGACCAAATGGGATGTCAGTGTTACATAACAAGGTATAACTGACACCATCACAAGCACACTGACAAATAGAACAGTCTATTTGGCAGGAGGCAGTAGGCCTGCATTAACCCAATGTATGTAAGTAGTGTAAATATAGGTGCAGTTTATGGTACAGTACATCCAGATACCTTAAGGCAGCGCACTCCTGATACCCCTACATTTTGTAACAGCCTAGGGTATTTATGGTGCATCCCCCAGACTCATTAATACAGGGCCATATACCCCTGTTACATACACTTTCCTCTGGATTGCAAAAGGGCACACATGTATTGTGTAGGTGGAGCCTACACATATATGGCCTCAGCCCCACCGTATGTGTGGGGGATACAACAGCAGTGGACTGATGGCAGCAATGGCAGTGTGATATATTCACAGCCCACTACAGAACAACCCCTGACAGCATGTCATATGTGCAAAGCTTGGTATGTAGGTGGAGGACAAAGGCTGGAACACAGGCCCATATGTGTACAACTGTTGCCATACACTAAGCAAGTCGCTGGTGTTACAGGATAGTCTGCAACATACCCTTAGTCAGGGAAATGAGGTTAGAAACATAAATGGATGTAGCCATGTACTAATAGCACTCAACACACACACACTGCCAGTGAAATCTCTGACACAGCACTTGTGTGGTGGACAGAAAAACATGGTAGGCACACCTCTGACCACCAAGAGGATAGGCCCACAGTTGAGAGCTATGGAGACTGACTGCATTCCAAGGTAAACTAGCATGTACACACACACCCTGTAACACAACTACTATACAAAGCATAACACAACTCTACTCACACTCTGTCTGCAGTTCTGGAACCTCCTACAAAAATGTACCTGGCCTGAGTGTGCTGGTTCTCCTGTAAGAGGTATTTCTACCTGCTGTCTGTAACAGTGATACCCACACACAGGAAGAATGTCCATCACACAGGAAAGGTAAAGGGGCCATGCCCACATGATGTGGGGATTTACAGTAGGTGATTGTCATGACAGTGGTAATTGGAAGTACTATACAGCAAGATGCATGCAGTTAGCAAGTGGAGGACGCCGACTGGTGCAGAGGACACCACCTGATCATGTGCATCATCTACTAAAGCAAGGCTGCAATCTATTCAAAGCAGCTCAATCCATTTACTGAGGGGATAGAGAGAGAGAGAGAGAGAAAACAAAACAAACAAACCAAAAAAAAAAAAAAAAAAAAAAAAAACGACACAGCTCTTAAGCAGCCTTCACAGCATTTTAGCCAGCTGTCATTCAAGAAGACATCATTCCCCCAACAAGTATGTGAGGTATATATACATGTAATAGAATGTAGTACCTAGTCCATCATAATGGGATAGATGATGTGGAATGATTTATATGTGCCATCATGTGTTGTGATGATGATCAACTGAGCAGCTGCTATGGACAATAGTGTCTGTTCCTGAGTGTAGTGAGCCATAGCCATTAACTGTGCATATTAGAACTGAAAGACAAGATTTAAGCCATAATAGTGTGTGTTGTGTAATGGGAAGTATGTATATTGCATGGCCAATAGCTGGTGGTGGAAGTAATGCCATTATGATTCACATTTGGGAGTCATGGCCCACCACTGGTAGGATACTCCGGAGAATCTGTAGTGTAGCATGCCTGACTGCCATAGGTGTTTAATAGGGTTACCTACAATTCGGCCCTTATATATACCCCCCTAATGTCAGGCCATGTCTATATGTAGCACCTGTCTGTGTTGTAGCAAGGCAGAACCATGCAGATGTGCAGGAAGGTGTTGTGAGATTGTGGAGCTGATGTCTGAATGTACCCCACATATAGGTATGCATATGCGTACATATGTGACATATATAATATTTAAAGATATATATGTATATCAGCATGTATATCCAGAAATATACATATACCCATGTGTAGACATATATATGTACACATATATATCTTCTTCTTTTGCTGCTCCCATTAGAGGACACCAAAGCGGATCATTTGTTTTTATTTCTTCCTGTCCTCTGCATCTTGCTCTGTCACACCAACCACCTGCATGTCCTCTCTCACCACATCCATAAACCTTATCTTAGGCCTTCCTCTTTTCCTCTTACCTGGCAGCTTCATCCTTAGCATCTTTTTCCAAATATACTCTGCATCCCTCCTCAGCACATGTCCAAACCAACATAATCTTGCCTCTCTGGCTTTGTCTCCAAACCTTCCAACCTGGGCTGACCCTCTAATATACTTATTCCTAATCCTGTACACCCTCGTCACATCCAGTGAAAATCTTAACATCTTTAACTCTGCCATGTCCAGCTCTGACTCCTGCCTTTTTGTCAATGCCACTATCTCCAACCCATATAACATAACTGGTCTCACTACCCTCTTGTAGACCTTCCCTTTCATTCTTACTGGTACTCGTCTGTCACAAATCACCGCTGACACTCTTCTCCACCCACTCCATCCTGCCTGTACTCTCTTCTTCACCTCTCTTCCACACTCACCATTACTCAGAACTGTTGATCCCAAGTATTTAAACTCATCCACCTTCACCACCACAACTCCCTGCATCCTCACCATTCTTCTATCCTCCCTCTCATTCATACACATATATTCTGTCTTAGTCCTGCTGACCTTCATTCTTCTTCTCTCTAGAGCAAATCTCCACCTCTCCAGGGTCTCCTCTACCTGTTCCCTACTCTCACTATAGATCACAATGTCATTTGCAAACATCATAGTCCATGGGGACTCCTGTCTGATCTCGTCTGTCAACCTGTCCATCACCATTGCAAATAAGAAAGGGCTCAGAGCTGATCCTTGATGTAATCCCATCTCCACCTTAAACGCATCCGTCCCTCCCACCTCATACCTCACCATGGTCACACTACCCTAGGACATATCTACACACATATAGAGAAATACCAATATGCAAATGTCAACATCTGTACAAACACACACACAAACAGATATGTATATTAAGACATGTCCCCTATAACACTACCACAGTGATGTGTGCTATGTGCGAGGCAGCAGCACACATAGCAATACAGACAGATATTTACAGCTGGCAGTGTGTGCACCATGGATGGGTATGTCACAAGTTAATCTCATCTGAGCACCACAATGCCCCCGCCTGTGAAGTATGCAATGGGAATATGGGGAAGTATGGCAGATACACATGTGGAGGTAGTCAGGATTGGTAGATACAGAAGACAGTCTACAGGGGTGGTATGCGACAGATGTGGTAGGTAAACACAGTGGATGGTGTGTGTGCTCTGTAATGTGGAAACTCCATGGTCCTAAATATGGCCACAATGGGAACAAGGCTCCCTCCAACGTCCACTCACAACAGCAGTCCACGTCCTGAAGTTGCCAGGTCTAGTGGCTGAGCAGGTGGAGCATGTTGGCCATGTGAATGTGTACTGGGTGCTTCAGATGGATGTAGCACATCCCTCATGTGTCTGTGGAGCCTGGTATGGAACAGACCCAGATCTGAGCTCAGGGGAAAGGGACATGTTGGTGTGTAGCCGAGGGGGGGGGGCAACATCCCCTGGGTGGTTCCACCTGAAAGTATGGCTGTAACATTACACAAGGAAGCCCCAGGTTGGCACACACATGTGATGTGGCCAGGTATCCTGGTCAGATGGGTGTGGAGAGGTGAATCAGCTGGCCAATGGAACATATACATGTTAATGTGTCACTGTCATAGTACATATGTAGGCAGTAATAGTCTACACAATCCCGGTACATGTCCAACAGCATGCATAGAACCCCCCCCCCATAACACAGACTGTCAGATGTGCAGCAATATCTCAGAGCAGCCATACCACTGGCGTATATGTAACCATAGTGGCCCTGACTATGGCATTTAAATGTATAGTCTGTAACAGGCCTGCAATATTAGTGTCCACACAGGGGACATGGCTACAATCACATAGCAGAAGGTGTGATACACTACACAATCTGTCCAAATGGTAGTTAAGCTGTAGCCATACCTAATGAGTTGTGTGTATAGTCTGTTGAAGCTGATATGGGGGGCTAACAGAGATGTGTATTATGAACCGTGGTAACCTTGCCATATATGTCACTCAGGCCTGTTCCCATCCTCATGATTTTCAGGCACAATGGCACATAGCCACCTACCAACTTATTCCACAGAGGAGAATGAAGTGATAATCAACCACCTGGTACTCCACTACCAGGTCCTGTTTGGCAGGACAGCAGTGGAACAGCAGGAGTGGACTGCCCTGTGGAACAATCTTGTCCACAGGGTCAATGATGTTGGCCTGAATAACCGCAGTTATGAGCAAGTCCGGCATTACTGCACCGACCTGCTTTGCAATGCCCATTGGCATGCTGCCGCAGTCCAGAGGGATCACCTTGCCACGGGGGGGGCATGCCATCCATCCCTCCCTGACACATGCAGAGGAGCTCCTGGCCAGCCTCATGGCACCTGCCCATCCTGAACAACATCTATCACAGGACCCCTTTGTGGAGGTGGGTGTCACCCACACAACAGCCGAGGAGCATGCGGGTAAGGACACAAGGCACATCAGTAGACCACTGTTGTGTAAATATCCACAGTGGTACATGTAGATCATGCATGTCTGATATGTTATACAAATAATGTGTTGCTGCATTGTAGTGATAATCAGATGGCCAGATGTGGTAGTATTGTGTGTATTTAAAGTAGATTTATGGTAGTACTTCACCTAGCCTGTAGCAGTGCCACAGGTGCGGGCACTGACGCTGCATCTCTCACTCACTTATGTAGGTCCCTCCAGGGTAACAGCAAGGCAGCAGCCTGAAGCTCGTGAGTATGTATTACGTAGATGCATGCCAACACACCAGACTTGTAATGGTGATGTAATAATATTCCATGCACACATCTAACACACCTATCATGGATGCATGCTGTACATGTGCATGTATTGTTGCTGTGAAATGCATGTTCTCACAGGGACGGAAATGATGGGGTATTGAAAGGGTATGTCACACACCTGCATAACAACTAACATCCTGTCACTGTGGAATGTGTGCACAGGGGGTAACATACTGTTGGTAGATATGGCCTACAGTAGCAACATGATCTGGGCAACACCCATATACAGTGCAACAACAGTGTACATACTTGAAGGGCAATGCCAACTGCTGCTGAGATACACTATGGCATACAGCATTACACTAGTCCACATTATCAGCTGGGTCTGAGCTGCAACATGTGGTGTGCAGTGTATGGGACACTGCAAGCCAACACATATGTGTAGGGCTTACCTGTCATGCATCTGCATAAATGCTGAGGGGGGGGGGTCTCAGCATGAAAAAACAGTGCATTGCAGCAGGGATACTAAGGATGGTAGAAATGGCTCTATTTGCATATAGTCAGGTCCAGTACCTGTGGCAGCAGTAACCCTACCCACACTGCAATAGTGATGACATTGTGTGAACACCATGGGATGTGCACATGAGTGGACCTTGTAAACATGCAGAATAGGGGGACATGTGTAGGGTAGGCTGAACATACACTGGCAATTGTGGAAGGCCAACGCTGGTATACCCCTGACATGAGCAGTGACTGATGTACACACAACAAGAGGTGTGATAAACCATCACGATAAGGGTGTGCACACACATCCCCACATGGTGTGTATGCATCATGGTCAGCAGCCGCACACCTACCACAATCAATAGACACTGCATCTGAATGTACAATACATATGTTACATACCAGGTGTCTGTACAGCTAAGATCTTCAGTGCCATGGTCCCATGCCAGATCACGGATGTGTGTGTTAAAGTGATGACGGTGTGTACACCCCCCATAGTCACAGTATGCTGTGATGGTTGTCACTGTAAGCATTTCTGCAGTGGCCATACATGGCCTGTCGATGTTGACAGCTGTAAATCAGGCATCCGGGATTCATCAATGACAACAGTCCACATATCACCCCAAGTATGTGTTGCTGAAACACATAAGGGCTGTGAGAGGTACAGCTGGCATAAGTGACATGATACTACACATTCAAAAATGGGTTGGACACCCGTGAGTTGTTGGGTACAGTACATGGCCGGGTGCAGAACAGGTGCACAGCAATAATGTGTACATGGGTGCAGAGGTATCTAGGGGAATGGGCGTCATCTAGTCACAGCACATGCATCATACACATGTATACCACTGCTAGCATGGTGTGAGTATAGCTGAACCACATGCTGTTCTGTACCATATGTTCTGCATGTTGGAAGATGGGTAATTGAAGGACTTTGTGTACGATCATTGTGCATCCTCACCTGCATTTGTGTGTGTGTGCATCCTGGTGGTTAGTTAGGTTGCCTGCATGGTCACTCTGGTGAAGTGGTGAGTGGTAGATGCATGTATGATATGTGTGTGCATGTGTGTGTTTGTGTGTGTGGTCATGTATGCACATGTGTGATTGTGGGGTGTTCATATGGCTGTACCCCCCTTTGTGACCATGCACTACATGGACATGGAGTACCACATTGCATACCAGGAATACCTGTCATATACTCACAGGACAGCACATAGTTTAATTTGGCCTGTAGCTTGGATCAGGCATCCAGAGGGAAGGTAGACCCCAGGTACACACATAATATTGCTGTCAGTGGAGAGGTCACCTATGTATCCAGCTCTACAGATGCATTGGGAAGGAATAGTCAACACCAGGGAGTGTATCCACATATTACAGCTGACACTTGATGGGCCAACGGAGTAACATATCCCACATGTACTGAGCATTAGATACACATGACACACCAGTGGGAGGTATTATGGCTACACCATAGTAACCCACACATATAGGGGCCATGTACATCATTCCGGCCATACAGAGGGTGCATACCAAATGACAGCATTGGGTCCATGTTACTCCACTACACACAGGTTAGGCAGGTAATGTAGCAACAGGCCTTGTGTCATGGCAGCTTGTGTGGGCATATAGAGGACTGTGATGTTAATGAGTGGTAGCAATGTGTGTATGTTAAGTGTGATGCAGGATGGGATATCACATGGACATATATGTGGGGCTGTCTGTAAAGGCATGGACAGGTAGGTAGTACAGAGATGTATGTGTGTGTGTGTGTGTGTGTGTGTGTGTGTGTGTGTGCGTGTGTGTGTGTGTGTGTGTGTGTGTGTGTGTGTGTGTGTGTGTATACTGTTAAGCACTGCTGTACAAGTTTTAAAGTGCAGTTATTTTTTCCCCCACAGGTGGCAAGGTGGGTCAGGGTCCCTCCTGCACCTAATCTGAGGTAGGTGTCCATACATACTGTAATTGTGATTGTCTTCACAGACATGGTGTGTGTGGGAGGTCACATCTGCTTTCCACATGTGTGCCATTGGCTACTGACAGATATCCTAAGGACATCCTGGTAAAGTACCACTGCTAGCATGTAATGCCCCCGTGGACTGCAGCACAGATATTGGCCAATATATGTGCACATTCTGAAACACTCCTTACAGTCTGGAGGTATACACAGACCCCCTTAGTTCTAAACATGTGTACCATGCATGGCAATAAGGATGTTAACAGTCATGTAGATGGTTATAACACATAACGATTGGTATACATATGCCACCATGGGTATGCATTTACACACCCCTGTCTGGCCTGTCACATAATACCACTGGTACAGGGGTGCCATGGCCACATACTACCCGTTAGATAGTGACATACATCTGTACAGCATCCCACTGCTCTGTCTGACATACATGACTGTTAAGGGAGACCCGTCACCAGTACATCCAGCAAGTATCTCCACATGACATCTCACTGGATAAGTACACTAAGCTGCTAGACATGTAACAATGCACTGTGCAGGCTACAGGCACTGGCTCATCAATGGCCAGCATCTCCTATGGGGGAATGCACATATACCTGCATATATAGCAGGCTCTGCATGCATGCCACACCACAGGGTATGATACAGCTGTGTGAAGGTGCATAACCACATCCAATGTGAACACAGCCACATATGGTACACTAGCATAAAAGAACAGTATATGGACTATCTGTTCAACAACATCCTCATATGTGCCACTCACAGACTAACCCTACATATACTGGTCTGCTACATGGTGTGGTCTGCTGTCTGTCTGTGCTATGGGACATGTGTGTGTATGGCTGTACAAACATGTAAACCAATATGGTAACATACAGTGGAGAAGCATGTAACATCAGATGGGATGGGACCTATAACAATGACATCTACCACAGTCTGTACACAGGCTAAAGAACATGTCCACAATACACACACTGTCGACAGTTGCCATAGTTACACAGACCTCAGCACTGTACAAATGACCACAGAATGTCCTGGTAATGTTGGCAAAGATTACCTGTACTGTGCATAACATGTGCAGCAGTCTGATATCTCCCTGCCTTGCTATCAGATATGATGACACTTATAATGGTGTACAGCACACATGCACCTCGTAATGCATGACATATGTACAAAGGTTGACAGAGTTGTGGTTGGAAGTACATACACAGGGTCAATATTGACATGTTGCTGTGTTATCCTCATACATGTACGTCATAACAGGGTGTGTTGCAACATGTGTCCTATGAGGGATATGAAGTCAGTAACTGTCATGGCTTTCACCATCTACAGACTGCAATCCTCACACTACCTTCTGCAGTTCACAGCTACATGCTCTGTGGGTAACACATGACACCAAGGGCACAACACACTGCCCAGTCTTCAGACAGCCCAGCAGATTCCTCATAAGCACAGTACTGACATGGCAGGTATTACAGCTTGTAGGACAGCCATATCCACACACACACACACTGTAAAACTAGCATTACTCCACATGCAGTATAGCAGCACTTACAGTCTGTAGTCAAGCCAGGCACATCCCCCTCCTGTGTGTTACCCTATTTCCACAGTGTAAGTTGTTAGACATAAATCACCAATCCATCTGAGCTGCATTTCACCAAACAACAGTTCTAGTTCCTGCCCACAGTGGATATAAAGGGCCAACACCAAAATGATGTTCCTAGATATTGGAGTATGTTAACATGCAATTGGCTATGGGAATGTTACCACAGCTGTTCCACATGCACTCAGCTAGAGGACGAGTGCATTTGGTGCAGAGGCCATCAGCTGATCATGACCATCACTTGCAAAACACAAGCTGCTGCCTAGCAAAGCAGGTGTACATCCCACATCCACCAGAGAAAGTGTGGGTAGTACAGACAGAGACAAAGTATGTCAGGGAAGGTGTGGGTGAGTAAAATGTAAGCATGTTTGTGTCACACACCTACCAGTATGGGGTTTCAAACACCAGACTGCTATGCATAGCTACCACATGTGTATGCAGTTATTGCATGCGCCACATAGCTTACATGTTGGTGAGCTGTCCAGACATATATGTGCTGGTAAGTGACACCTGCAACACAGTTGTGATATAGTAGGTGTAGCACACAAGCCTGTCCACATGAACAGGTGTCAGCATCAACACAGCCACACTCTGTAAGGGACTCATACACATTAACACACTTGGCTGGGTAACATATACACTTTCTAACCAGTTTTCTTGCCACAATACAGTAATGCATAGGCATGAATTGGCCCACAGGGGTTATCCTGGGGTTCTCTCATCAAAGGTTATGTGATGGTGTCTGACATTAGAGAACATGCTTCAGTATGCCACTGGGTGTGGTACTGGGTGTGATTGTGGTCAGAAGCATCATACACCACACACACAGACACAGGGTGCTAGTACTGGTGTGCATGCGTGCATTGCTTCATGGGTGTGTAGTGGTTGAGGGTCCCAGATGGCTGTACAAGGCTAGATGAGGGGTATACCTTGGCACCAGGCCACATGAGAATGGTCTGCATTATGGCTAAGGGGTGTAGTGTCCAGAATGGACCACACAGGGGGGTATAGTTTACACCATTCAGTCTCCTGGGTTACTATTGTGCATGGCCAGTGCTGTGGACTGCTTGACATGTATGTGTTCTTTACACCATGACATGGACAGTGTTTGGGATGTGCACACATCCCGCATTCATGTACAGTGACATGTTTAAGTGTACTTGGTTTGTCTGGCCCATGTTGTGTACACAGAATGTAATCAGATGTGACAGTCCCACCCTCATGTGGTGGGGCCAGGTAATGGACAGCTGGTTGACCATGCACCTGCATTGGTAGCATGCTACAGGTATTCCCTGGTGTCAGTGGTATCTGTCCATACAGGGCATGTGTGTAAGGCATGGTATATCCTTTGCGGATCACATTTGATGGAACCACAGTTATTGCAGGCATCTGGTGGGAAACATACTGAAGGTGCACTGTCTGCAACTAGGTGCCTATTATACTGCTGGACAGGGTGCCATGGCCTCTGTAGGCCACTGCATTCACACTATTGTTACTATCAGTCTCTAATATGCAGTGTACTACACACGTCTTGGCTGTTGCCTTGCCATGTGTGTATGAGTCATGGGTTAAAAGCGTGCTCTGGGTAATACTGGGGTTGCTAACTGTGATTACCTGCCTTTTTGTCACATGTATGGGTATGGATATGTACCCCAGCCACTCGGCTATTTCACAGCTACTTTCCCTGTACAGTGGACATTGTGATATGTACTAGGGCCACCATATAGGAAAATTGCAAAACCCACTACACATTGGGCCCAGGTGTCTCTCTCTCTCTCACACACACACACACACACACACACACACACACACACACACACACACACACACACACACACACACACACACACACACACACACACACCTGTCATGTCCAGGAATAGAACCCCTACCTAACTAGTTTATTACACTACAACACTACACAATAGGATTGTTAAAGTAGAGCATTTGACATGTACTGAGTGTGACTAGACTAAAATCATTGCTCCCTACACAGACAGTGGAACACACACAAAACATCCATAACTGCCTTGGGTGGATATAGAACCCTACCAGGGTTCTGAATCACACTACAGCAGTGTGCAGTTATGGCATGCGCTACAGAGATTATTAGGCTACAAGCTTCCCAGAAGTGTATTACTAGGTGGATGACATCAGCTGCCTTGCAAAGGTTGAGCATTTGGATTGAGGGGGAGTATGGCTAGACTAAAAAGCATTGCTTTCTACACAGACAGACACACACACAATTGCCATGTCTGGGGATAGAGCTCCTACTTCACTAGTTTATCACACTACAGCGGTACTCACTTATAGGATGTGCTACAGAAATTACTGGGCTCTTGCTTCCAAGAGTTGTATTACTAGGTGGATGACATCAGCTGCTTTACCAAGGTAGAGCATTTAAATTGTAGGGGGTGTGCCTACCCTACAAAACATTGCTTTTACACAGCCAGAGTCAGATAGACACACACACAGTTGTCAAGGCTGGCATTAGATCTCCTATTTAACTAGTTTATCACACTACAGCAGTACACAGTTATGGCACATGCCACAGACATTACCAGCCTATCACTTCCCCAAAGGTGTATTACACAGTTGATGACACTGGCGCACTTGTCAAAGCAGACCATTGGAGGTTGTAGTGTCTGTAAATGGACTCAAAAGCATCGCTCCCTACCCGGACATAGGAACACACACATAAACACATGTACATCCACACTTGCCATGTCTGGGAATAGAACACCTACCTAACTAGTTTAGCACACTACAGTGGTACATAGTTACAGGACGCGCTATGGAGATTAGTGGGCTACAGCTTCCCAGAGGTGTATTACTAGGTGGATGACATCAGCTGCCTTGCAAAGGCAGAACATTTGGGTTGTGGGGAGCATGGCTGGCCTAAAAACTATTGCTCTCTACACAAACTGACAGATACACACACACTCACTTGCCATGTTTGGGAATAGAACTGTTAACTAATTAGTTTATCACACTACAGCAGTACGCAGTTACAGGACGCGCTATGGAGATTACTGGGTTGCAGCTTCCCAGAGTTGTATTACTAGGTGGATGACATCAGCTGCCTTGCAAAGGTTGAGCATTTGGATTGTGGGGATTGTGGCTGGCCTAAAAAGCATTGCTCTCTGCACAGACTGACAGACACACACACACACACACACACACACACACACACACACACACACACACACACACACACACACACACACACTTGCCATGTTTGGGAATAAAACTCCTACCTAACTAGTTTATCACACTACAGAAGTACGCAATTACAGGACTCACTATGGAGATTACTGGGCTACAGCTCCCCAGAGGTGTATTACTAGGTGGATGACATCAGCTGCCTTTCAAAGGTTGAGCATTTGGAGTGTGGGGAGAGTGGCTGTCCTAAAAAGCATTGCTCTCTACACAAACTGACAGACACACACACACTCAGTTTCCATGTCTGGGAATAGAACTCCTACCTAACTAGTTTAGCACACTACAGCGGTACGCATTTACAGGACATGCAGTGGCAATTACTGGGCTACAATCTTCACAGAGGTGTATTTCTAGGTGTATAACATCAGCAGCCTTGCTGAAGTTGTGCATGAAAATTGTTGGGGGTGACGACCCTCACAGGCATTGCTCTCTACACAGTCAGACACACACGCAAACACACAGTTGGCAAGTCTGGGAGTTGAACCCCTACCTAACTAGATTATTACACTACAGCAGTACACATTTACAGGATGCGCCACAGTGATTACTAGGCCACAACACTCCCAAAGGTGTATTTCACATTGGATGACCTCAGCAGGCTTGTCATAGTTGGGCTATGGGCAGGGTAGTGTGTGTGCATTGGCCATTACCCATTCGTCTAAGGGTTGACATTCCACATGTGGGCACACACAGGGTCATATTTCACAGGTAAGTGTATGAGTGGCTAGATGACTACTTGATTGTACAGTCATATTGCACAGCTGGCACGTGCACTACATAGTCTGTACTGCTGACAGATACTGGTGGATAGTATCTGCAGTGAGTGACATCTGCACCTCATGTGTTTGGGACCGTTTGGCTGTGTGCTGGGTGGGACAGGCCTGGATGGCTCCTTGTCACAGTCACCCTCTTCAACACATCTATGTCTGTCTACCTTTGGCTTATAATAGTGTGTTGTCCTTACATATATGTCTGTATTCCTGTCCACTATCTGTGCAAGGCATGAGTGGTGCATACTGACGAGTGCCTGCACTAACAACTGTGACTGCTAGATATGTCTGGTTCACTGGTGTTTGCAGACATGGCCTTCATGTGTTTCCATGTGTGAGCATGCCCCGTGTGACCTTTAAGTATGTTGTTGACTTACATTGCCTTCATTTCTCCATGTGTATGAGCATGCCCAGTATGGCCATCTGTATTGCATGTGTGGGTCTAGTCCAGGTAGTTTGTACTGCAGTGCTGACATTTGTATTGTACACCTACAGGTTGCATGCTGTCTCAGCAGGGTATCCACTGATTAGTTGGCATTGACTGTTACTACATTTCTGCATGGGGGGCACATCTGACTATTTATATATTTCTACACAGGATTGGGGGGCACATCTTACTGTTACTATATGTCTACATAGGATGGGGGGGAACACCTGACACTTGTACACATTTGCTAGGACTGTACTGGTATGTCGGGTACTCCATTTCAGCCTGTGGTCATACCTATTGCACTGGCTAGTGGCATACGAGTGTACTACAGAACTTAGCTTATAATTACCTACATATTCGTGTCTTACTTCCTAGTCTTCACAACTGACATCCCATTGCCTGGCCTTCTGTAGTCAGTCTGTGTTGGCCTTGGGGGGGTGTTGCCCATAGGCCTCATTCAGAGGCCATAGCACAGCCTTTGTTTGTGTTTGTCTATACCTGTCCTGCTGACTGTGACTGTCGTTGGGTATGTGACCCACCCCTGACTGGCATGTGGGAGTCACTTACCTTGTGGGTGTCCCAGTATTGAGGGTGGTGCTGCAGGGCTGCCTATGTCAGATGCACATAGTACACTCCCTACACATGGTTAGGCACAGGTAGTTTAATGTTTGTCATCCCTTTTACTGTATGTGAGAGTCAGAGACAGGTGTTATTCCCTGGGTTCCTCCTATGTCAGTGTATGTGCTATGAGTTGCCTCTTTGCCAAGGCCAGGGCATACTGGGCATGTCTCCTTCTGCCTACTGGGGCAGGCTCAGGTTGTTCTTCCTCCAAGTCACTCTGTGCCCCTGCAGGCCTTGGCAATGGGGGAGGGGCTGTGTGGCCTTGCCCTGTGCTGTTCCTGCTGCACGTGTTTCCAGAGGATCATATTGTGTAGCACGGCACATACACGGATTTTTTGGGTACATGTACTGGTGAGTACTGCAAGGCTCCTCCGGATGTGTCCAGGCACCAGAACCGTGACTTGAGCATCCCAAACACATGCTCTATTATGATTCTTGTTTGTGCGTGTGCATCATTATGGAGCTCTTGTTCGGGTGTGTGTGCATTTCTGATGGGTGTCATCAGCCACGGCTCCAGTGCATATTCGGTATCCCCCACTAGGTGACCATGTGGGATGTCCCCATTGGCAAATCTGTGGTATAGCTGCATCAGATGCCAGATGTGGGAATTGTGATAGCTTCCAGGGCAGCCAGCACACGCGTTCATTATTATGCTCTGAGCATCGCACATGACCTGGCAGTTGATGAAGGGGAAGCCCTTGCGGTTGATGTAGTCCCTACCCTGCTCACCGGGTGATGCTTTGATGCATATGTGTGTACAGTCTATAGCACCCACTACCTCAGGGTATTCTTCTATTTGGTGGAACAGTTTCATATTGCTGGTCAACGCCTCACAGGTGTTGGAGAAGTAAACGTGCTCAAAGACATGTGCTGACATGGCATCCAGGAACTGGTGGAGTAGCCTGGATTCTGATGGCTGTGAGATCCCCATCATATCCCCAGTTGGTCTTTGGAAGGTACCTGTAGCTAGTATTCTTAGGCCTACACATACCTTGGTAACCACTGGGATGGGTTCCCCTCTGTTAGTTCTGTGTGTAAGGCATGGCTGGCACAGCTCAACAATTTGCTGTAGGAGGTCCCTGTCCACCTTATAGTGCTCCACTATCTCCAGATCATGTAGTCCTTGGTAGGTTACCCTGGGTCTGCACACTCTTCTCCATCTCCTCACTGTGGGTTGCTCAGCAGCATTCACATCCTCACCACTGTCAGCCTCTTCCACAAGTAGTTGTATGGTAGCTATTGCAGTCCCTAACATTTTGCAGTTGTGAGTGTTAAACGTTCCCCACTTGTTTACACCGGTGGTATAGAGTGTGGGTAAAATTGGAGGGGTAGGTGTTTGCATAGTTTATAATAGTGTTCTGGGCTGGGCTGAGCTGGTCTGCTGCCTGTGTAATTGGCTGGTTCTGATACATTTCACCTGCCAGCTAAGCTAGATCTCCTTCATTACCTTTGTACTGCTGTTTTCACTTCCCATTGCCTTCCTGTTTGAGCGTGTGTGTGTGTGTGCTGCGCATACAGAGTGCTCAAATGTACACACTGCTGCTATTTCCTGGTTTAACTTCTTTTTTCTTCCTGTAAAACCCGGTGCGTGGCATGCACACCCACTTAGGCTTTGTAAAGAGTGCTAGGCAGGTTTAGACACACCCCCAAGCTTAGCTGTGGTAAGCTAGGAGCAAACCCAAGCCACAGGGCTCCAGTCCACTTACAGTATGCCTGACACACCCCCCACGATGTCACCCACCTCCTAGGCTTGCACCAAGCTATTCATACTCTTACACTGTTGGGACCTGACTCACATGCTGGGGAGAACTGGGATTCACTATCCTTCCCCTCATTTGCATAGGATTGCCTGCTAATGCATAGTTACATGTCTCACACTGAGCCTACCCCCTTAGCAACCACTACTCACTGACCATGTTGTCTTCTGCCTGCCACTAACTTGCATGGCAGAATACTGATTTTAGTTAGAATGCTTAATTTAGGTTAATTTTGTTATTTTCCCCCAATCCCGTTTGTGCGTCGCTGCCCTATGCTTAAACAGCCGAGATTGTCTAAAAAAAACAAAAGTTGTTTATTTTATTTTATTTTTTTTTGTTTGCAATGCTAATGGCCTTATACTTGGCTATTGGTATGTTTACTACTTGATATGCAGCCTTTATTGGATTTTGCAGGAATGTACTCGGTTACTAACCGAGTACATTTCTGCAGATACCAGTCTTTCACGGACTGTTGCAAGCTTCCTGGATTGCAAAATCACCTCATTTGCATGGATTTCACCAGCAAATGGGGTGATTTGCATACCGGGGCTTAGTCCGTGCAAGATTAGTGAAGGAGCGCTCGTGCACGCCCCTGCAGGCTGTTCCTGGATCGCACAGCAGACATATTGCCTGCTTGAGCTCCTGCACCGATCTTGCACTCCGTGCAAGCTTTTGAGAATCCAGGGGAATATTTATGTTCCTATCCTGTGGAACAATGTACATATTCAAGAATCCATCCTAGATGGCAACTGAATAAAGAACTATGTGAAATGCTCTGTAGAAATTAAGCAATCTATTAGGAAATTTTACATATTATCTAATGTAAGTTTGGACTATTTTTATATCACAATACAGCTCTGTAAATATTTTATTTCACATTTCTTGTCATCAGCATTATTGATTCACTTCCTGTGAACACTTCTAAATCCACAAACCCATCATCTTTCCTTAAAAAAAATAAATAAGAAATTTGGTGCTTCAGAAACTAACACAAAAATGATGCAATTTAACAATAAGAAAGTTCACATTCATCAACAAATTACTAGCCTCTGTTGTACAATTATAGATAGTTAATTGGTTTGTAGCATGTTAAAATACCGAAGTATAGTACGAAAGCAGTAATGTTTAACACGGTGTGTGATATTGTGTTAAATAAAGCCTGTCCAAGGGAGTTCTGAGGCCTGACGCCACAGGTGGAAGGCTTCTTCACTCCTGGAAGGGTGTTACTTCCACAATAACACCCACCCTGGAGGGCATTATTGCATTTTAGAGAATAGCCTGTCTGTAAAAGTGTTGTGTTTTTACTTGCTTATTTTTTATCGCTATATTTTTTTATATATATATTTTTGATGTAAAAAAGTTCCTCCACCTAATGTTTCAAAGTTGATGTAGTATATAGCAATGGTGTTGGAAGAAGCATTTTACATTAAAAAAATAACACTTAAAAATATCCAGGGATTTACTTTACTTTTTGGTCTTTTACTCCTAAAATGTTTGGTTTGTTGCCAGTTATTGGAGACTAAAGTTACTAAATAATGACATACATTATAGTTTCAAAATTGTATTTCCTTCAGGAAATTCAAACTAACACAAATTCTTTTATTTAACCAAGTATGTAATTTTATAAGAGCAATAACTAAAATCTGTTCCTATTTTTGAGCCTTTGTCCCCCCATTTATTTTAGGTTTTATCCAAATTTCTTCAGATGAAAAGACCAGATGTATGCAGACCTCTTTACTGCTGCTGCAAGTGGTGGACCTTACTCACTCACTTTCTCTCTCTCACTCACTCACTCTCTCACTCCCACTCCCACTGCTTCAAAAATGCATACTAACACAAATTATTTAAAATATGCTCCTATTTTGTGCCTTTGTTTCCTGTTTATTTTAGGCTTATCCAGATACCTTGAGCTAAGAGGTCAAGATATACACAAACCTCTTAACTGCTGCTGCTGCCAGGGATTGCCGAATTGCTCTCACTCTTCATGCTCTCTCTCTCTCTCTCTCTCTCTCTCTCACACACACACACACACACACACACACACACACACACACGCATGCATGCGCTCACACACACACACACACACACACACACACACACACATACATGCACAAATACACGAGCACACACCCGCACACATGCACACACACACACACACACACACACACACACACACACACACACACACACACACACACACACACGGTTGCACGTGCTCACACATACACACACACACACACACACACGCATGCACGCTCACACACACACACACACACACACACACACACACACACACACACATACATGCACACATACACAAGCACACATGCGCACACATGCACAAGCAGATGCACACACACACACACACACACGCATGCACGTGCTCACACACACACACAGACTCAAACACAAACACAAACACACACACACACACATACACATACATGCACACATACACGAGCACACGTGCACACATACACAAGCAGACATACACACACACACACACACACACACACACACACACACACACACACACACACACACACACATGTATAAATACATCCATTTATTTTTATTTATTTTTATTTTACATTTACTTTACATTTGTTGTCCGGGCTAATCTAACTGGATATATGTCCATTTTCAGTAGAGGCCCGGGGAGAAAAACTCCAAACTTAACCACAGTAAAAACAAAGGTTAAAGATTACATTAAAAATAAACTAGCAAAATAGTAAGTAACTAGATAGTAGTTTACAATAAAATAGTAAATAGCAGTTATATCAAATACGTTGTATTGTACATAACATGACAAAGAACAGAAATTAAGACATGATCTTCAGAGGAGTAAAATACTTAAATGTTACAGTAGTTTTACAGTTCACTCTTTCATTCATGCTAAACAATATTGTCTAGTTTTGAGAAGAAACTGGGAAATGGTAGAACAAGGGTGAAAATCTAGTCAGGGTTACTGCAAGGGCATAGCCAGTGTGTTCTAAGGAATAATTAGAGTTTTTCTTTGAAGAGGGGTAGGGAAGGAAGCAATGTAAGTCCACTAGGTAGAAGGTTCCAGTTTCTGCCAGCTGTGTTTGAAAAATGAGAGTCACCTGCCATGTTGTTGGACTTAATTATGCTAACTAATAGTTTATTTGAAGAGCGTAAGGTATTGAGATTTTTATAGGGGATTATAAGGTTGGAGAGTATTGGAGTTTTGTTTGGATCATTGAGGACCTTATGGGCTATGGTAAGTTGGTTAAATTGAAGCTGATTCTGTAGTTCAAGCCAACCAAGTTGTTTTAGATTGTGACAGTGATGGGTTCTGAAGGGGTTTCCAGTGGCAAATCGGGCAATGTTATTATAGGAGCTAGCTAGTTTGAGCATGTTGTTTTTAGTTAGGTTTGTGTAAATTGGTGAGGCATAGAATAGTATAGAGATTAAAAGTGAGTGGGCGATAGTGGTTCTAGTTGTAGAGGTAAGGAAGGGTCTAACCCTTTATAGGGAACCCATTCTTCTGTTAACTTTTTTTATAGTGTTGTTAATGTGAGAGTCGAAATTAAGGTTGTTATCTATTGTAATTCCAAGGAGTTTGGTGTTGGAGTCGGGAGAAATGAGGATACCATTATTAGAGATGACTGAGAAGTCTAATGGTGTGGACTTAGGGTATGAGAAAAGAGTTGGAGTTTTATTTTTTTGGGTTTCAAGAGGAGACAGTGCTTTAAAAACCATGACTCAACTGTGTTAAACACCTTCTGAGTTATGGATTGTAGTTCAGGAGAAGATTTGGATGTGCAAATAAGTGTGAAATCGTCTGCATATTGTATGCAGGTAGCTTGTGTAATAGCTAAATGCAGATCATTTATAAATATAGAGAAAAGTAAAGGGCCTAGGATTGAGCCCTGGGGGACACCCAAAGTGACAGGCAGGAGGGATGATAGATTATTCTCCCAGAGCACTGCTTGCTGCCTATTGCTGAGGTAGGAAGTGAACCATTGTATTACTTAGTGAGTCAAAACAAAGTGATTTTAGAATGTTTATAAGCAAAGGATGGTTAACCATGTCAAAAGCTTTTGAAAGATCAATAAAGAGAGCTGAAGAGAGAATATTATTATTACGGTTTCTGTTGATAGAATCAGTGAAGAAAGAGGGGCAGTAGTGGTGCTATGGAATGGCCTAAAACCATGTTGGGTATTGGCTAGTAAGTTATGCTGAATTAAATGGTTAAGTAGCTGGAGATTAAGGCATCTTTCCATGATTTTAGCTAAAGGAAATAGTAAAGCTATAGGTCAGTAGTTGGAGTATTCATTTGAGTTACCCCCTTTATGTAGGGGAATAATGGAGAAATTTTCCATATGGCTGGGATGGTTCCTTCCTTTATGGTTCTGTTTATAAGAATTGATATGGGATAGGCTACAGATGTAGCTGCTTTTTGCAAATATTCAGCTGGGACCTGGTCGGCAGAAGGAGTACAAGGCTTCAGTTTTTGGATGAGTTTGTAGATAAAATTAGTAGAGATGGGTTGTATTTTGAAACTGGGAATAGGGCTATTATTGGGGATAGGAAAACTAGAATTATCAAGGGATAGTTGGCTGGCCAGGGATTGTATGGCCTCAGTAAAGAAGGGGTTAAAGGTGTTAGTGGTTTCTATTGGGGTCTTGAGATTAGTGTCTGTTGGGCTTGGTGTACTGGAGTGACCAGGGGTAAGGAGTCTACTGATACTTGCCCAGAAGTTCTGTGGATTATTTTGCTGTATTCGCTGCATTTTACAGTAGAAGTTTTTTTATCTGAGAGTATTGCTTTTTTTGTCAAATTTCTCAGTTGTTTAAATACTTGTTGATCTGCTGTAAGTTAATACTTTGCCACCTATCCCAGGTTTTGTTTCTGAGTAGAATTTTTTTGCCTGGTTTCTTTAGAGAGCCAAGGAGCTGGTTCTGATCTAATTCTGATGGCACGCTTAGGTGCATGGTGGTCTAGGATAGTTAAGAATTTAGAGTTGAAGTATTTGACAGCCTCTTCAAGTGGTAGGGCTTTTAGGGAGACCAATTACAAGCAGTAATTTCACTTTGGCATAGTTGTATGTTAAAATGCTTGTTTCTCCGAATTGTCCAAAATATTGTGGTTTGGGCAATATTAATCTTTTCCCTCATTATGTAGGTCAGTGAGTGGTCACTTACATCATCAGGGAAGGTCCCTACCTTATAAGTTTGTTGAAAGTTGTTTATAAGAATTCAGTCTAAGGTAGTCTCTTTTTTGTTTGGTTTGTTAATTCTAGTGGGGAAGGTAATGGTTTGAGAGAAGCCATGAAGGTTAATATGGGAAGTAGGATGATCAGTATTGATGCTCTTCCAATCAATATTTAAGTCCCCTAGGATTATAGTTTCTTGAGGGAAGGATGATGTGACCCAGCAAAGTAAAGTCTCTAGTGTAGTGATTTTGTTCCCAGGAGGTAAATAGATACAGATAATATTTATAGATTTATTAGAATTGATCTGTATTTTTGAGATGAGTATTTCAGCATTATTTTCCACAGGAGGGCTAAATCTATTTAAAATGCAGTGTTCTGCACAATCTGGAGCACTTGGCTACTCAGGTGTGTGTTTGTGTGTGTGTGTGTGTGTGTGTGTGTGTGTGTGTGTGTGTGTGTGTGTGTGTGTGAGTGTGTAGTGGTTGCCTATGCTACCAGGATGTGTGAGGTGTGGGGTGCGCATTATCACTGTCACATCTGACAGTACAGTGCTCACTTCAGGGACTCCAAAATGTGCTGTTAATTAGGCGTTTTTCTGTCTGGCTTTACATTGTCTCTGAATTGAAGATTTTCTCTGTTGCACTGATTGAACAATCTACATTGGCCAGTTAGAGTTGGAGGAGAGAATCTTTGTGAGTCCCAGGGCTAGTCTAAACATGAATGCAGTTGTAATTGTCTTATATTAAAAATTAACCAGCCAGTGTATTCAGAAGGAGCTCAGTTTGCTTAAATAATGGAATCATATAAGTATTCTAACTTTATCATGTTGTTCTTTATAAAATGAGATTTTTTTTTTAATCTCTGGTGCAAAATTGATGGTACATTTCAAGGGTTTCATATGCAATATGAATTGACATCACAGTTTTGCTACCTTTGAAAATACTGTCACTGGCTGTACTGTCTCCCAGCTTATACTATTTTCTATTTGTTTTCTTCAAAGTTTTTCCTCCTAGTGTGGGAAATAGCATGGACAGCAGTCTTCTGTGGAAACCACATGATAGTGCAGTAACTTGTAACATTAATGATATTGTCTGCTTCCACAATTATGCTAAGTAAACATGGGTAAATTGTTTCCACTATGAGTGAATAAATGCACCAAGGATCAGAATTCCCAAACTGAATTTGCTGAAAAAAAGTTTTTAAAAAGACTTTAAGTGCAATTTGCTTGCCTTCCACACACCCTGACTGTATATATATATATATATATATATATATATATATATATATATATATATATATATACCAACACAACAGTTGCACCAACTTGAAGAAGGGGAATTTTCCCCAGACCTGGTATCACCACTGGCACAACTTGCCTAGACCAATTTCCTATAAAGAGGTCTGCCCAGTGATGGTTTTAGCCTTAAGCAATTGAAGCTCGAGCATTCAGTCTATGTCCAACAGTAGGTCACCTGTATAAATTGTCTTCCCAGGTCTTTTATGTAAATGAGATCTGCCTAGTTAGCAGTGCTATGTAAGTTGACACAGTGTAGTACAAATAAACAAATATAATGTTGCAAAGGCTCTTCAATCCTTCTCATTGGAAAATGATGAATATGACCTTGTGGTTGTCCATGTAGGCACAAATCTTTTATAGTGCTTTCACTTTGTAAACGCTCTTCAGTCCTTCTCATTGGAAAATGGTGAATATGACCTAGTGGTTGTCCATGTAGGCACAAATCTTTTATAGTGCTTTAACTTCGGAACATGCACAGACAAAGTTGAACGGCCACAATCTCGAAAGTCATATGGCCGAGACCATATGCTCAAAATTGTGGAAGCTCGACTCTGTGAATGGGGAACGGCACACAGAGCAGAATGGGAGATTTCCCTTTCTGCGCTGTAGTGCGATCTCGGAGTTGGAATAAATGAGTAGCAGGGGGTGTGGGGGGTGCAGGGGGGCTTGCCCCCCTGCAGAAATACTTTGTTGTGTTACACTTCTCTTTTTTAGCTCCCTTTCATGAAGTCGAGTTTCAGAACCTCAAGCATATGGCTTCGACCATATGCATTTAGAGTTTCTGAATGTTCGACTTTGTGAAGGAGAACCATACAGACACATGCTGGATCCATCTCACTAAGTGTGTCTCAAATGCAAAAAAATCCCGGTCCTCAATAGAATCCCACCTTTTCTCAGACTGAGGCCTAAATACAAATATAAAATAATTAGCTTCTACAATTATCTAAGTAATAGGCATCATTCTAGAAGAGTCCAGTATGTGTCTGCCTGGGACGTGATGGTAAACAGACCAACTTCCTCTGCAGGGTATAGCCTGCACCTCTTGTTTGAAGCTTCCACTTAGAGGCCAAAGCAACTGCGGTCCCCATAGTGTCTTGCGTAGGCAGAGACCACTTACAGGACATCCCTACATAGCAGATAATATTACAACAAATTCTAATTCTAACTATATCAAGGTTGCTCTTCTCAGTTTTTAAATATCAGTAAAAAATGGCATGATATCAATACTCTCCAGCAACTTGAACAGATCCATGTCTGTGTTCTAAGTGAAACTTTGTTTTATTTTAAAGATAGTACTCCCTGCTTATCTGTCAGCATTTAATGCTTACCATACATTCAGGCCTAAAGGAAACTGCAGAGATGTCTCCATAGTTATCAGGAACCCTAGTACATCTGGCAGGATTTAAGAGACCCACAAACTGAAGTTATTGAACTCCAACTTGCACTAAAGAAAAGCAATCGTCACTTTTTAGCCTAGTATAGGACATGTTCCATGCCACAAATGACCATGTGAGATTTCTAAAGATATACTTTGAACTAACCATAACAAAAAATAATGTTATGATGGTGATTTTAACTACTCATCAATAGACTGGAGCTCCAATGCCTCAAAAGATGGTTAAAACCACTGTTTCATGGACTTTATAAATGCTAATTCCTTGGAATAAATAACAAAGCAGCCCACTAGGAAACAAAACATTTTAGAACTTGTCATTACCAATATGACTCATAAATGTACCACAACTATAGTTTCTGTGCCCTTTGGTTGACAGATTTGAGACTTTTAAACTCTCTAAAATCCCTCAGGATAATAATACAAAATGTTGTGATTTCAGGCAGACAGATCTAATCAGGTTCTATACTGAGCTCAATAAATATGCTTGACATATTGCCAGATCCCTTACAGCTGGACCTACTACCAATAAAATGGAGTTCTAATCTCACCTACAAAAAGTGTATTGCTCTACCAATCACAGATGTAGTGAAGCATTTAACAAATAAATCATTTTGGTGGTCTATCAGCATAGCATTTTATAACAAAAGAAAGAACTTACAAAGTCCTAAAACAAATCTAATCTACCCCCATTAGAGATGCTTTCAAAAAAAGATCAGCAAAGAACTAAACACAGCCATCGGGAAGACTGCAACAGCGCAGACTGAAACTATCATTTAAAACTAAGGATAACTATAATCTTTCTTTAATTACATCAGAAAATTAAAAAATAGCACTCAGCAATATTTTGAAATAATTCAAATTGTGTCACCCACACTATCTCTAAAGATATAGCTGATATACTAGCAATTGCATTTATCTCCAATTTTACCCCAGAAACAGTAACTGAAATTCTTTCAAATCACCGAGTCCCTTATATCCTATATGGTCATCAAGGGAAATGTCCTGTGTTCTTAAGAACTAAAAATACCACTTCTTTGGGACCACTCAATTTTCTAGGATGCAAAATAAATAGTACCCATCATTCCCTGATGGGACCACTTATGAACTTGTTTAACTTAACTTGACCACAGTGAATGTCTATGAGATATGGACAATGGCTGTTGTGATGCACCATTTAATTCAGATACTGCCCAGAACCTAGGAACTACATAAACATCAGCCTAACTAGTTTAATTTGCAAAGTCATGGAATGCGTTATAACTAACTTCATTAACTATGATATCATAACCTCATAAAGCTAGACCCCTTAATAGTTTGGTTTTGTCAAGAAGAAGTCATGACTACTTAATCTTGCTGATTTCTTCAAGAAGGTCCCAGTGGTAGTAGGTAGCAATCATGAAGTCCACACAACTTGCCTGTATCTGTATCTGGCAAGGCACTTGACATTCCTCATGCTGAAATTGCAAATAGACTAAGACACCTGAATGTGGATTACAGACTGACTGATAGATAGAACCCATATAGTCAAGGTGGCAGATGCCGTCTCAAAAAGTAAAAAAATATCTAATGATATACCTTACAGCTGAGTGCTTTTTGGCATATGCTTCTCTCACCGCCAAACCACGAATGCAGATTTATGGCTAACTATGTTTGCCAATGTCTGTTTGCTGGGCATCAATGTCTGATCATCTCATACATGACATCTCTATGGCAAAACCTAATCCTTACAAAAGAAAGGTGTACTGCAAAAAGTCTAAAATTAAATGTGAAACATACAGCACTGTCACATCTGGCAAACAAGATTCTTCTACAATGTAAAGCATAGCCAGTACCCTACTTCAAGCAGACACAGTTGTCAGCAATATTGGCACCTTGATCGACAACTCCTTCTCATTTAGCCATCATTTAGTCTCAATGGTCAGAAAATCTTTTTTGTCTAGCATAACTGATATCTGGTAACAACTCATCTCATCTGGATTGAAAGAAGTTATTATTTTGTTGTACTCTGCTCTGATTAGGACAACTATGCAATACATTGCTCTCTTTGGTTTGTACTATATAGACATATCACACACCTAGAAAGATCGTCAGAGATCCCAAAAAAAAAAAATGATTAGTTATTTAATGTCATTTGGCTACTAAGACAAGTTTCCCACCCTGTCCCTATACTTTATATGTTATAGACATGGTGAAGTGTATCTCCCATTCTGTGCTATTCAGGACACAACCCTCCTTGAACACTTTCATCTGCACTAGACTGACCGCTCCACAAACACTAGAACAAATGATGTATCAGTAGCAACACAGAAATAAAATACAGTGGAGGAACAGGTGTGCTACACAATGTTAACACAATCTGTGCAACATATAGCTCTTACATAAAAGACAATGGGGGAACAGGTGTGCTACACAATGTTAACACAATCTCTGCAACTTATAGCTCTTACATGAAATGCAATGGGGGAACAGGTGTGCAACACAATGTTAACACAATGTCTGCAACATATAGCTCTTACATGAAATACAATGGGGAACAGGTGTGCTACACAATGTTAACACAATCCGTGCAACATATAGCTCTTACATGAAATACAATGGGGAACAGGTGTGCTACACAATGTTAACACAATCTGTGCAACATATAGCTCTTACATGAAATACAATGGGGGAACAGGTGTGCTACACAATGTTAACACAATCTCTGCAACATATAGGTCTTACATGAAATACAATTGGGGAACAGGTGTGCTACGCAATGTTAACACAATCTGTGCAACATATAGCTCTTACATGAAATACAATTGGGGAACAGGTGTGCTACACAATGTTAACACAATCTGTGCAACATATAGCTCTTACATGAAATACAATGGGGAACAGGTGTGTTACACAATGTTAATACAATCTCTGGAACATATAGCTCTTAAATGTAAAACACAGTGACAATGTTGCAACCTGCTAGACAAACATGGATGTTCAGAAGGGCATCCATAACTTCATAACTGGTATCATAACATCTATGCACTATCTTTCCATGATCCTATAATAAATAAATGAATAAGCAAATATGCATTTTGTATGCATTATGCTCAGTATACAATGTAAATGTGTTTGTACTTCCAGAAGGAAACTTTTGTCACTATTCTGTCTTTCACAGTGTGTTGCTAGCAGGTTTAAATCTTACCAGAGAACATCATTTTGTATATTCTTACAGTCTGACAAACAAGTGTGCTGTCTGAGGACCTTAGTGATTCATCTGGAAGAAGCTTTTGATGTATTGTTAGTGATTCATCTGGAAGAAGCTTTTGATGTATTGTTATCAGTCCTGTCTTGCCTAAGCCTTGCCAGTATGTGTCATGTGCTATGGATACTTGTTTTACGTATTTTAGTTTTTCTGTTCATGTTACTGGGAAAAGGTATTATACTGTGCTATTTTTTTTATTTAGTTTAGGTAAACAATGTTACTGACAAGTAAGATGCATTGTAATGCAGATATCAATACCTGACCAATTTCTACTGGAAGTACAGTATTGATATGGATAAGTATGAGGTATTGTTTCAGTTTTAACATTATGTTAAGACTTCAGGGATAACTGTGCAACAGTGAATTGACATGTACATCTATAGCTACTGCACTTTTTTCCTGCCTTTAACTAAAGTTATCAATTATTCTAAGCAAAGGTGTCTTTTATGATGCCTGCATCCCTTCCAATGACTACATGAGACCGCTGCACTTAAAATGCTCATATATTGACTGTCGAACTGAGCAGTAGTAGTATACTTTATTTAGGACTGTGCACATGTTACTGTCTTGATCTGTATAAACATTGTTCCCTAGTGTGCTCAGGTACTTGACATGGGCCACCAATGTGGCTAAACATAAGTGGAAATAGTGCTCACTTATTACTTCCATATATTTTCATATAATATCTTAATCCCTACAAGATGGCTAACAGTCAGTTTGGTGATTATTTCCCTATCCACATAATTATCACTTTTACCCGGATTTCTACCCAGCAAATAGCTGTTTCCCATGTTTGCATTAGCTATAATAACTTAACATCATCTATGCCTTACTTTGCCATTCATATTTTTCACTACTTCCAACAATTTTACCACTCCTGTCAGGTGCATATTTTTCACTACTTCCAACAATTTTACCACTCTTGTCAGGTGCCCTCATCACATCGGGTATCCTAAACCTTTTGTGATTTCTTACTGCATTAGCGATATCTACATTTTGTAGCTCAAAGGCCCTCACCCTATCAAATACATATCTGCCAAACATTTGACTTCTTGTTTAGAGCATTTCCACTCAATCATTTCCTACATTTCAAAGTTCAACAACGTGCAAATGCTGATACCTTGCCAAACATTTCTTGCATTCAACATACAGTGCTGAACTTAAAGCCTGCACCCAGGGAGACATTTATGAACCTCACAGTCATTCTACCAACAGAAATGCATAAGTAAGGAGTATAGAACAAGCATAGATTAAACTATCCAACTAATTTTTAATGCATGTTACCTTAGGCGGTTTGATTTAAACTTTAATCATCTACACTTATTTATCTGGAACCATCCAATGTTTCTTTATTATTTATTGTGCAGCTCTTTGGTAGGAGAATATTTATTTTGGTTTACATTTTATTTTTTACTTCAGATTTTCAGTGGTTATAGAAAGAAAGGGATATATTGCAGACAGACAGACAGACAAAGTCTAGCCTATCTAAAGGGTCTAGTTAGCTGTAAATACATACAGACTATAGCAAGATAAGCCAGAGCTTATCGGAAACCATTCAGTATTTTGTAATATACCGTGTAACTGATAGGAGAAGATTTATATTGATATATACATATATATATATATATATATATATATATATATATCTATATATGGGTCTACTTTGTTAGCCCGAACTTCCATTTGCCCGACCCCATTTGACCAAAATTTCATTTGACCGACACTTCATTTGCCCGACAGTTCATTTGACCGACAACCATTATTGGCAAGAAAATGGGATATGCCCCCTTCCCCACTGCAGTGCGACCCTGGAGTTAGAATATCTAGTTAGGGGGCGTGTGGGGGGCACAGCCACATTTCTGTTACTAAAGAATATTAAAGCAAAACTAAGCATTATAACCCCCTAACTAGATATTCTAACTCCAGGGTCGCACTGCAGTGGGGAAGGGGGCATATCCCATTTTCTTGCCAATAATGCTTGTCAGTCAAATGAACTGTCGGTCAAATGAAGTGTCGGTCAAATGAACTTTCAGTCATTTGGTCTCTGGAAAATGGTTGTCGGGCAAATGAAAGTTTGGGCAAACAAAGTAGACCCATATATATATATATATTTATTTTTTATCTCTGACTTTTACTGTTATAAACAGATGCATCTGTGAGTGAAAGTGATATAACAGTTGTCCAGCATTTTGGTGTGATGGGAACAAGTGGCGCAGTAGGTCAGAATGACAACTTTATGAATTACTTTCCCTTGTATAAGGTTAGTCAGTATAATTCATGTAATATTTACTTGCACATTGTATAATTTCCTCACACAATTTGACTAAAATTACTAATCGTTTTAATTTCTTTCAATGCTGAGGTCACTGATTCATTTTATCTTTAAAAATTCTTTGCATTAATTGTTTGCAACTAAGAACGAATTATTTAGCTGAGTAAGAAGTTACCAATATGCTGACACATAAACATGTTGCCCCATATACTAAATACAGGATATATGTAAATATAACACCTGATAACATTAGAGAGTTGTGTTCTTTATGTCAAAAGTTAGACAATTTGCTTATTATTACTGACAGTAAATCTAGACTTACTAAATATAATTGCACTTGTTCAACTGGCATAGCTTGGGACACTGCTGTTGCATATATTAATGACTATGCTAATAGGATAAAATATATTAGGCAAAGTACAATTAAAACACATTTAGGAAAATAAGTGTCCTCTGCCACTAACGATCACTCATTCCCTATTAAACACGATTCCATCAATGGCAACTTTGGAATTTGGAATAGACAAATTCAACAATATGATGATTCAGAGCATGTAAAGGGAAATAAAAATTTCACAACTAGGAAGAAAAAGAAATTTATTAATGTCTATAAAGATTGAGGTTTCACTGGCTGTTAGTAGAGAACTTACAACCCTCTTTGTATAGCTTGTACAGGCGTTTGGATGTATTTTTCACAAATCATTTATACAAAGGAGGGTCATGTCAGGGCGAATGAAGAGATTTTTTGGGGTATACCTACTTGAAAACCTGGCCCATTTTAAAAAATAGAAATTTGTAGAACATCCAAGCCTAAGTCTGGCACACATGTATTTAAATAGGATGGACTCCTCTTGTCAAAACAAGCGAAAAGTATTTTCGCAGCAGATGTATGGCAACATTTGATAAAACACAAGCAGGATTTTTGCCAGGTCAGAAATTTATCAGTTCACAGACAGCAACATTTGAGTTTTCTGTCCTAGTTATTAATGCTAGGAGCATTAGTAATAAAGTTCTTTTATTAGTAAATTTACTAGGTTCACATCAGACTGATGTTGTTATAGTTTGTGAAACATGGTTTAAGAACAATAACTGGAAACCAGTTCTGTCATTGTGTAAATATTTTTACCATACCAGACATTCTAACAAAAACTCAAGTGGAGGTCTTATGACAGGGATTACAGACAGTTAAGAGACTTGTGATTATTTGTTCATAATACCAATACTGACAATAAAGACAACCCTGGAAGAACTTACAATTGTTTGAATTTACAGACCACCAAAGTCAAGAGCTTATGACCTAGAGAAATGAATACATTTCTTGTATGAAATACTGCAAGAAAAATAATAATAACTGGTGACTTAATTTTGCCAGAAACACATTGGAATAATATTGATTCTACAACATTAATAAGGAAATCATTTACAACATATATTCAGGAACAGCAGTTGTTGATGAGTGTAAACAAAACTACCAGGAAATGGAACATGCTAGTGATTGTTTGTGTTCCTAAAGAGACATTGTCTGTGTTCCTAAAGAGGTGATTGTTACTTCATGTCAAATTTTACCACCATTGATGTGCAGTGATCATGGGGTGATAAAAGCAAATTACCGCTAGATAATTCTGCCAAGCTGCAATCTAAACCAATGCACCGAAGAATAATAACATACTATATGGCAACAAAACAGTTACTATGTAAAACTAATTGGAGTGATACGCTGAGTGGAAAAACTGCAAAAAGAATGTAGAAAGTTTTGAAAGGGAAATTGTTTGAATGCAAAAAATGTTTCACATCATGATCTAGACACACAAGGTCAGGAGGATATATTTCCATAAGAACAATATAATTAATTAAGATCAGAGATAAAAAATAGAAGAAATGGAAACAAGGTCAAACTATAACTTTGAAAACGGAAATAAACAAACTGAAAAGATAAATTAAACATATTATGAGACAAAATGAGGAAGAATTTGAAAAAATGTATACAAAGATACTGAGCATAACAGGAAACCATTTTATAGATACATAAGATATGGTAGAAGTAAGCACATACCATTTGATAAACTGCATGCAGATTCTAACATTTATTCTCAAACACAAGATATTATAGATATATTTACAAAATCCTATGCAAAACAATTTGGTTCCACAAAGTGAGTGATAAATTTTACTAGTGACATCCAGGTAACTTCAGATACTGAAATTAAATTGGGTTGTATTGAACAGGGACTATGAGTGGGAGGGTGGTGTAATGGTTAAGGTGTTTACCTTAAAAATGCAAGGTGCAGGGCTTGATTCTCACTGGGGGTAATTGGCTAGGCTTAAAGTAGTCCATGAGGGCAGTTAATCTAGTAATAATCTATGAATCTATAAATCTAAACTGAATCCAAACAAAGCACAGAGAGGAGATTTAATTAATAATAATGACCTGAGAACACTCCAGTAACATCTATTTACTAGGTCATTTAAGTAGGGGAGATTTCTCAAGATTGAGACATGCGCTTGTTAAGCATATCTTTAAGGGAAAGGGGAATAGGAAAAACCTAGGTTATGCAAACCCATAAGTTTACTTTATTGTTGTGAAAATAATGGAAATGGTTATTTTATTTAAACTGTTGTTGGAAATGGAAAGGATGATGCTTAAAACTATATACCAGTATGCATTTGTAGAAGATAGATATATAACTACCTGTAACATGATGTTCTATAATAATAGAGCTATAAATGAAAATTGTTCTGTTATAGAATTTATATAGACTTAACTTCAGCCTACTTTGATAAGATTGTACACAAAACTCTGATCAACAAATTAGAACAAGATTGATATCTGCATGGGTTAAAAATGGGACATGGTTAGTATCAAACAGCAACTGGGCAGTTAAAATTATAGATTACTGTCAGTGTGTATCATAATGCCCTTTTCCAGGTTTATTGTACTTGTTTATTTTGTATTTTTCAGACCATTTTTTTTATCTGAGGTACTCTATGGAATGTATGCAGATGACTTGGAAATGGGTAAATTGATTACATATCTTAGAGAAAGGGCAGGTTTGCACAAAACTTGATTAAATTAACCATTTGGACACAGACAAATAATATGCTGATTAAAAAAGACTAAGCATATGAGACTTGAGAGACATAGATTATTTAATTTAATTTATTTATTTATTTGCCATTTGTTTACTGGGAAGTCCGATTGGACATGAATCTAATCTTCTGTAGAGGCATGGAGAGTAAAGCTCCAACATACGTAGTTCAATTAATAAACTATATAATATTACCACATGAAGTACAGTAATAAACAGTAGAGTTGACATGCAGGATAAATAAAGTCAGATCAGAAAATCATATAGTGAATATTAAACAACAATCATAAGATACTGAATGGCTAGTAAAGTACGATCAGTAGTGATAACCAATGGAAAAGATGTTAAGCATTTTAAATAAGGGCAAAAGAGCAAATGAAAGGAAAGAGATTTTGCAATTAGGGGAGATCAGGGAGGTGTCAGAGAAGTAACTGGTGCTTTGGCTAATAAGAGAATGGGGGGAGGAGAGGAAAAAAAGAAGGGCAATGGAAAGAGATGGGAGAAGGAAAGAAGAAGGAAGAGAGGAGAGAGAAAGCAACAGGAGGATGGAGTAATGGGTAGTGTCAGCCTGGTGTAAGACATGTACAGAGCCAGGAGTTAAGGATAAATCTCTTTAGAGATCGTTTGAATATGTGACTACATGGTATTGCTTTAATATGTAGGAATACTGTTCAAGAACTTGACAACTGAGAAGGAATATAGACAGTGACCGATAGATTTTTTACAGATTATGGATTTCAAGGAGGTGTTTTTCAGATGAGCAAAGAGGGCAGTTGGGGGGAAATGGTTAAGAATGGTGCTGGTTGCTGGGCAGGATTTAGATTTGTATACCATTTTATGAGTAAGATGGAGTTGGGTGAACTTGAGGTAGTGAAGTAACTCAAGCCAATTTAAACATCTGTGGGTGGAACAGTGCTGGGAGTTGTATGACTGACTGGCTGCAAATCTAGGTACTTTGTTATAGCAAAGCTTAATTTTTGATCTTAGAGAGATCTGAATGTTAGTGAAAATGGGTGAGGCATATAGTAGTAAAGGAAGAAGGTATGTATTAGCTAGAGTAACTCTTGAGGAGCTGGTAAGGAATCTTTTTGATCTATAGAGCATGCCCAGTTTTTGGTGTGTTGTTTTGGGTCTACTTCACCTTATCGCATGTTGAAAATATCGAACAGCAATAATGTTGTAAATGGCGTACATCAAAAGTGTTGTTGCGGGATCATGGTACATTGGGGATGAGAAAATTTGCTCTTTCCTCACTGTAGTGCAATCTCGGAGTTGGTATATATAATTAGTTGGGGGTGTGGGAGGCGCAGCCCCCCACAAGAACGGTTTCGATGTACGGCATTTTCGATGTTTATGCTGTTTGATATTGTCATCTTTCGACAAGATAATATAGACGCATTGTTTTTAGACATTTTTGAATATGAAGACCAAATTTCAGTTGATCATCTATTATGACAACAAATAACTTTGTGTGAGGTACAACCTTAATTTCAGTATTGTTGAGAGAGGATATTTTGAAGGTGTCTTTTATGTATGTTTGGGATTTGGGAAGAAATAAGAGCAGTTTTGCTTTATTTAGATTTACGAAAAGCTGGTTGTCACTGAGCCAGTTTTCAATAGGGTTAAAAGCCTACTGAGTGATAAATTGTAGCTGGGAAGGACTATTAGATGAGCAAATGACAGTGGTGTCATCTGCATATTGTATAAGTGTAACTTGTTTAGAGGATGTATGTAGATCATTTATAAATATATTAAAAAGGAGAGGGCCAGATATGGATTTTTCTGGGGCACCTATAGTAACTGGGAGAAAAGATGAGTAAGTAGAGAAGCATTTAACTGATTGTAGCTGGTTAGATAGGTAGCTAGAGAACCAAGTGACTCTTGTACTGGAAAAGTCTAAAGCAGACGTTTTTGAGATTAGTTTGGTATGTGAAACTGTATCAAAAGTTTGTGAGATCTAAAAAGAGGGAAGAAGCTAAATTGTTGTTCTCTCCGGCTTTAATGATGTGCCCAAAAGGGGAATAAGGTCAGTTGTTGTGCTATGATCTGGGCTAATGCCGTGTTGCGTAGAGGTGAATAGATTTTCTAGTAGCAAGTATTGTAAAAGTTGTTCACGAATGCATTATTCTAAGATCTTGGAAAGAGGGAACAAAATTGCAATTGGTCTGAAGTTTCTTATTTTAGTGGAGTTTCTCCCCTTATTAAGAGGAATGATGTAACCTTTTTCTAGAGAGATGCGACATATGACTCACAAATGAATTGACTGATCAAGATAGAGATGGGGTAGGCAATACATGGTGCAGTAATCATTAAATATTCATATAAGAGATTGTCAACAGAGGTGAGCAGGGCTTATGTTTGTGTATTTTTTTATATAGGATGTAGAGACATTATAAGATGAAAATGGCATTATTAGAGCTTTGCAGTTGGTCAGTGGTGGCAGGCTTCTGTAGGGAGGTTTGAGCAAGGGTGGCTATTGAGTCTGTAAAGTGGGAGTTATATTTGGAAGCAGTTTCTAAAGGCAAGAAGTCTGGACAAGGGTTATGGGGTCTAGGAGTTTCAGTATATAATATTTTCTTGATTGTGAACCAAAATTGTTTGAGGTTGTGCTTTGGGTTATCCTGTGGGTTGAAGTAATAATATTTCTTATCAGAAGTAACTTTTTTTTTCATGTTCCAAAGTTGCTTGTAGGTCTGTAGGTGAGCTTTAGATCTGTGTTTTTGCCAGTTTCTCCAAACTTTGTCTCTCTTATATATCAATTGTCTACTAGAAGGGGATAGCCAGGGTGATTGGGTGAATTTAACTCAATTTTTCTTATAGGAACAAGGCTACTGAGAATGTCAAGAAATATTGTACTAATTTTAAAACAACATTATCCAGTGGTAGGGAATAGAGGATGGACCAATTAATATTATTAAGGATGCCGTTAAATATCTTGGAATTGAAATTTAATAGATTACGGCAGTCTTTATGAAGGTGCTGTTTGATATGGTGAGTTGCTAATCTCTTAATATAGGTGGGATGGTGATCACCGAGGGAGTTTGGGAGTTATCTGAGAGCCATAAAGATTTGGATCTGAGACTAGGATCCAATCCAGAGTAGTCCCAATGTTATTAGCTTTGTTGAAGTGAGTATGGGAAGTTATGAGTTGTTTGAAACCAGATAGACTGATATTAGTGGAAGGGGAGTCTGATGTGAAGGTCTGACAGTTATTGACATCACCAAGAATTATTATTCCATGAGAAATGGAACTAGATACCCAGTGTAGGATATCTTCCAGAATGGGGATGTTATTTCCTGGGGGAATATATAGGGCAATTATAAATAGTGATTTATGCTCATTTAATTTACAGTGAGAGACAATGATCTCAGCAGAGAGGAATTTTAGTAGATAAATAGAAGGAGAGACAGAATTATGGTTAGAGAACATGATTGCTGCACCACCACATTTTTATTTAATCTGTCAGAGTGGATGATAGTATAGACACAGGGAAGAATTTCAGAGTCTTTTATATGTGGCTTCAGCTAAGTCAGTAATGACTGATTCAGGAATGAAATTCAGAGACTTTGTTTACTATACTTTGAATATTCATGGATATGATTTTCAAATTTTTAGTAGATGTTGTTACAGTATAAGAGGGACCGGGTGAAGAAAAGAGGCAGTTGGGACCTAGGTCTGAGTGGACATTGCCACATGATATGATCTTTTTACAGTATGCATATAACAGTGAGGGATTAGGTACGCTAGTATTAAATTTAACTTTTACCTTATATGGGTTGGAAGAAGGGTTAAGAATTTTATATCTGAAAACGAGATGTGGTGGGGAGTAATCAAAATAAGCTAGAAGCGATAATAGTAGCGAAAGGCTGGCAAATGACATAGGCAGTGTAAGTAAGGGTGGGCAATTGAGAAATAGGTGCAATAGGTATCATATAGCATGTAAGGAATGGTAGCAGTAGGAATAGATGTGTGAATAGAAAGATGAGGAGCATATTTGGTGTGTATTAGAAACAGAAGTCTTGAAGACAATAATGGAGAATAGATGGTATATCTATATATATATATATATATATATATATATATATATATATATATATATATATATATATATATATATGGGTCTACTTCAGAATGTCGACCATTTAGAATGCTGACTTTCAGATGGCCAGCACCATATGATCGACATTCTGAAATACAGACATCCTGAAATAGCACCATTTACCTACCTGTAAACACAGTAAAACTGTGTTATGCAGGGGGACAAGCCCACCCCTGCACCCCCACACCCCCTGCTACTTAAATATTCTCTCTCCAAGTTCACACTACAGTGCAGGAAAGGGGAATCTCCCAGTCCCACACTGTAATGGGATCTCCACTATCATTTGTAGGCCTTTCAAATGTTCGCGCTTATGGTGTCGGCCATATGAGTTTCGAACATTTGAAAGTTCGAACAAATGAAGGGCTCCCATATATATGTGTGTGTATATATATATATATATATATATATATATATATATATATATATATATATATTACATGCATGTCATTAATGCAACTCTTATTGTTTTATCTTTTACTGTAATGTTGTTCATGGAGCTTTTCTCCCCGGGCCTCCACTGAAAATGGACTTGTATCCAGATGGACTTTCCTGGTTAACAAATGTAAAATAAATAAAAATAATAAAAAATATACATATGGGTCCCCTTTAAATCATCGAATGTTCAGAACATCGAAGTTCTGATCATCAAGACCAGAACATCGATGTTCAGAACATCGAAGGTTTAAAGTGGAAGTGCCAGGTAAGTGAGATTGTGGAATGTTGGGTGTGTATGCAGGGCAGCAAGGTGCCCTGCATGTTGTGTGTGTGTGTGTGTGCCATCTGAGTGTTGGCATTGCAAGTAAGTTATGGGAAATCTCCCGTTTAGCACTGCCACATATAGCGGTAAATGGGAGATTTTCCTTACCCCACTGTAGTGCGATCTCGGAGTTGGAATATTAAAGTGGGGGGGTGTGGGGGGCACAGGGGGGCAAAGCCCCTCTGCATAACATAGTGTTTGTGATTTTTTTTTTACGGTTCATTTTGAATTTTCGATGTTCTGAACATCAATGTTCTGGTCTCAATGATCAGAACGTCGATGTTCTGAACATTCGATTATTCAAAGTGAATATATATATATATATATATATATATATATATATATATATATATATATATATATAGATATATATATATATATATATATATATATATATATATATATATATATACATATATATATATATATATATATATATATATATATATATATATATATAAAATTACATTATTGAACTGTGGTGGTGGTGGTGCTGCGGTAGCATTGTCGCCTCACAGTTAGACGTTGCCTGTTCGATTCTCAGTTAGAGCGTCTTCTGTGTAGCGACATGCGTGAATGGGCATTCCTTCGTTGAAGGTTGTGCATTAGGCCCGGCAAGCCAGTACGTAAAAATCTACTGCCAATCATTAGCAGACCGGAGTTCCGCTGTGGCGACCCCTAACTGGGAAAAGCCGAAAGACACAAACATTGAAAGAAATAAAAATAATTAAAAATAAAAAGAATTAAAAGAATTATGCAGGAATTTGAATAGTTGTGCAGAATATGGAACGCTAAGAATGTGGAACAGAGAGAAGGCTGAAAGGAGAAGACGTAGGACACATATATAGATGTAACTTATATAAAGGAGGAAAAATGCTAATGAGAAAGGGGTGTAACAGGAGGCAATAATGGATGTAAACAATGAGAGGGGGGTGGATGAGTGCTGTGGAAGAGAGCTATAACTAGAAAGGTGGGGCCTCAAGGGTGGAGCTGTGATGTGAGTAGTGACTGTTAGTGACATATGAGGGGTAGCAGAATGATAGTTTGCTTGGACAGGAAAAGGAGGAGTTATGCACAAGAAGAGGATGGTTTTGTGTAGTTATAAAACTAGGGATAATGGTAGGTGGCATTTGGGGATAGTGTAGGGGAATGGAGTGAGCATGGGAAAAGCGAGGGCAAACAGAGCAGGCTGCATCTGCTGAACTGACAAAGAAGTATTGAAGGGGAGAAAAAAAAACTATCTGTAGACTTAGAGGCGAACAAGGTAAGAAGTCTTTATGGTAGAAAGAGTAAAAATTTAATGTGACTGGAAAAGCTGTTTGGAGAAAGAGCAACACAATAAATAATAGGAAGGTGCAATGTTACAGAGCCTTAGTAATTACATGGGGGTTATCAAAAAGAGTTTCAAAGCAGGGGGTTAAACAGGTGCAGGTGGAGTTAGTTGAAAAGCCTGCCTAAATAGGTACTAAGTACTGCAGTTTATTATTTTTGTTAAGTTTCAGTAAGGGAAAGGTCACTATATTTACATGTTACAGACAGTGGAGGCACTGGAAGTTATAGGTGAAGACAGACAGACAGATTTATACTGCAGCAAAGAAAAAAGTAAGGTAAAGTATGGTAAAGTACGTAAAGTGGGGGGGGGGACTTTTGCTGTGGGTATATAGAGTAGAATGGAAGAGAGGGATGGGATCACAAGAGAAGGCCATGTCTTCCTGTATGAAGACAATTACCAGGGAACTTGTTAATTGTAGTTGGAGTATATGTTCTCTAGAGAAGACCCTTCCCTATTTATTACTGAGGAATAGGATAGCTATGTTAGACATGACAGTAAATAACATACATTATTAATATGCCTCTCTCTTGTGGTCCTTATTAGGGTAACCCTCAGTCTTGGATGTTGTTTGCTGGACAATGATGGTTTGATTGACACCAATTCAGTGTAACAGATGAGAGAAAGCAATAGTCCAAGTAAGACAAAGAGGGTTAGGCTAAAAATAAGAATATGCAGAGGAAAAAAATACAAATTAGATAAAGGCAAGGGTGATATGAGCGTAAATCCAAGTTACAGTTGATATGAAATTAGTTGAAAAACAAAGGGTAAAAAGGCATTAACAGTCTGTATAGGTGACTCAAAACTCTGAAATACTGACTGCAGGACTTAGAGCACAACTGCCAGAAGGTAAACCCAGAGGTCATTTGGCATTAGAAATTTACAAAATGGTTAATACTTTTCAACTCATTTAACATTTACATATTGTTAACAATACACTGATGATTATTTAAAAAAAAGAGCAATAACTGTCTAGCTGCAAGCCTAAGAGTAGTGTACATATACTGTTATACGCAAGTGTGGCATGTCAAACATCCACCGTAAATAATACTGATGCCCACACAATACTTCCTAATACAGCTTAATATTGTGTTCTGTGTTAGTTACAAAAAACTATAAAGGACTCAGTTATGGTGGGTATCTGGTAACAAGAGGACCATTGGAATTAGTTAAATTTCCACATAATCGGTTAGAGAATGACTATATATGAAACAGAACAGTAGAGCCAACCAGTTCTTCTTTGTAGAAATGAAAGGAATAGTCTCATACCAGAATATTCAGATTACAGTGATATGAAAGTTAGGAAGAATGTTCATAGGTTCATAGGTTCATAGGCAGGTACTAGGCTATTGGCCCTAAGGCCTATATAAGCCTAGCCAAAAAGGTACCTTGGCTTTTGTCACCCAAAAACATTATTTTCCTGTGCCCCTGTCAAGCAGAGCCACAGAGGTGATCTCTGGGATGAATTTCCTATTTCCCATCCAATCAACAAGAATTTTCTTGAAGAGTGCTATTGAGGAGCTTTGTTTGATATAGATAGGTAGTTTGTTCCAGAGTATGGGAAGTCTCTGGGACAGGAATCTATCCCACCAGCATGTTCTGTTTATTTTGGTGACAAGGTTTAGGTCCCTAGAGCATGTAGCTCAGAGGGATTGGGATTTCTTTAACTGGAGTATGTCCAACAGCTATGGGTTTGACATAGCTTTGTATGTTAGGCAGAGATCGCCTCTGAGTAGGCGATATGTGACGGAGAAAAGCTGGAGATTTTGAGATGGTCTGCGTAGGGCATCTGTTTGAGGACAGTAATCCTCTTTGTAAGGTATTCCTGTGGCCTTTCCAGTTGTTGTAGATGTCTTGTGAGGTACATACCAAAAGGAGTGTTTTACTCTATAATGGATCTAATGACTGAAGAGTAGAGGGGAACAATGACATCTTTTTTCCTGGATGAGAAACCTTTTGTGATGAGGTGTGCCACATAGAAGGATTTCCTGACTACTGCGGTGATGTGATTATCAAAGGAGAGACTACTGTCCACCTGTGTCCCAAGGTCTCTTATCACATGTTTGGTGTTAATAGACTACCACCTATGTGGTAGCTCATGGTTACAGAGTATTTACCAAAAGGGATGACAATGCACTTTTTGGCACTGAGCTTGAGGCCATGGCTTTGACACCAGGCATCTGTCTCCATGAGGCCCTTTTGTAGGATGTCCACATCATTAAGGGTTTCGATTATGGCTCCTAGTTTGCAGTCATCTGCGAACTTCATTAGCCAAAAACCTTCTGTATTAGCCTTTACTTCAGAAAAGTAGATACCAAACAGGAGAGGACCCAGGAATGAACCCTGTGGCACTCCACTTGTCACTGGTCTGAAGTTGGATTTGGAGTCTGCTACTTTCACAGTGTAGCTTCTGTCAATGAGCCAGTTGACAATCCATCTTGTGACATAGGGATTTATACCTAGTTTTTATCTATAATTCCAAAGTGGGGGATGGTGTCGAAAGCCTTGGCGACAAATGTAGACCAGTTATACCTGTATATTCAGTACACGCTTATCAATTAGATTAACAAGCAACATTAGCTTAACGACATGAAAATACCAAATATTTTATGTATCTAGTGTGTTTGTCTGCTGTGCTCAAAGGACACTCTAAGTGCTCAAATTCCAGAACATTACCACAGCGCAAAGAACACTCAAAGTGCTCAAATTCCAGAACATTACCACAGCGCAAAGAACACTCAAAGTGCTCAAATTCCAGAACATTACCACAGCGCAAAGAACACTCAAAGTGCTCAAATTCCAGAACATTACCACAGTGTTAGCTGTAGCACAGTATCTTTAATGGATTAAGCCTTCAAATTAGAGAACATAACACTGACCATCATATAACTGCATGAGCTACTTAAAATGGTTATTACTAGATGAATGTAAATAGGTAGAAGTGTGTTACAAGTAAAATACATCATTGTTAGAAATACAACAGTGTTATTCAGTTATCAGAACATCAGAATGTCATAATACAGCCACAGCACAGACAAAAATGAAAAAAACTACACAAAGGGACTAGAGAAATGGAAGAGACTTAAAAACTTAAAAACTTACTGCATAGAAACACTGGAAGATGGGCAGTGAAGGGAGGCAAGTATATTATCACATGTTTAAAATGGTAACTAGAAGGAAGGAAAATAGGAGAGAGGACGTGGAGGATGCTGGGAAAAGTGTTCAGGACAGGATGTATACAGGGCTGACTGCATAGACCAGCTGAAATGGCAAAGATGTATGGAAGGGGAGAAAAAAACTATCTGTAGACTTAGAGGTGAACACGGTAATAGGTCTTATGTGGTAGAAAGAGTAAAAATATAATGTCTCTAGAAATGCTGTTAGGAAAAAGCACAAGGTAATGAATAATAGCAGAAGGTGCAGCGTTACGTAGTCATAGTAATTATATGGAGCTTAGCAGAAAGAGTTTTAAAGCAGGGGGTTAACCAGGTGCAGGTGTAGTTAGTAGAAAAGCCTGCCAAAATGCTGAGAATATTTAATACAGCATGCAGTGACTGAAACTATGGATTGATTTAAGGACTTAAATATATGGCTAGATCCAGCTTTGAGTTTTTATGATCATTTCAACCAATTGATTAATAACTGTAATAAACTTATAGGCTATATAAAAAGATTTATAAATTTTATTAAATCTGAAATAATGAAATTATTATTATTATTATTATTATTTGTAAGTTAAATTAGACACAAACTAGAGTATGGATTAATAATAAGAAAACCCTATATAAAAAGTAGCACGTGTAAATCGGAAAGAATGCACAGGGGCATCAATGGATGTGAA
>NC_056744.1:504184907-504234907 GCF_019279795.1 Protopterus annectens
TTAGCTATTTTAATTTTTAAAAATCTAGCAACTAAAGGAAAACTATATCTAGGTCCTATAAATTCATAAAGAGTGTAAAATCTCAGAATTCCTTACTATTCTCAAATTATTGGCAAAACAAAAGTCAATTAATTACAGAAGATAATAAAAGAATGGCAATTGAGAATACTATTAAGTTTATTCCCTTCAAACTGCTGTTGTACACTCAAATTATGATTAACAACAATGTTTATTATACCCCATCAAATATTAATACGTTTAACCCCAAACACTCAGCTCAATGCCCATTTTGCCCAAATCAAGTTGCAGATATTTTGCATATTTTTTGGGGCTGTGGTAGGGTCCACAACTTATGGTGTTCTCTAAGAGCTAGATTAAAGAAGATGGGATATGAAAAATCCACCTTATCATGGAAAATGGCTATTCTTAATATTACTACAAATACACTTCCAAAAATCTTAAAGCATATTCTTATCACAATCTGTGCTCTTATCAAATTTTATATCACAAAACAACTGGACTATTAAATCCCCAACCTCATGGGAAGACTTTCGTAACTTAGCAATTAAATATATGCCCTCCCATAAATTAGCTTATACAGCTACTAATCAAAAGCAATATTTCCACAAATACTATGATCACTTTTTTGACATAATTCTTAAGAGTTAAAATCACTTTGCATGCTAAACCAATAACTGGACTATGTTCTGAGTCTCCTCATATTAGAATCAACCTTTTCCTCTCATCTGCATCACTCAAATATCTACACTATATTTTTGGTTGTGTCGAAGAGCTTGCATACTCCTTTTATACTTTTCAATATAATATGCTCCTTACATTATTCTTTCTTCTTTTGTATTATTATCCAATAATAGTGTGTGTGGTGACTTCTATTGTTTAAAATGTAGGATAATTGTTTTATTATCTTTATTACTGCAAGGATATGTATTTGGTTTGTTGTCAATCTGTCTATGATTTTGTTTTTTGAAAAATCGAATAAAGATTTTTGAAAAAAAAAGAAATGTTGCTGCTTGTAAAATTTAACAACACTGCTAAAAAACGTATTACTTTTGTATTTCTCTGCATGTATCCTGAAATTAATAGTGAATCCTTGTATTTTTTTTCATTTGTATACTTTCTTTAGGTTATCGTTGACCTCAGATGCCCTTGACTTATTCGATATTTTGCCATCTTCCTCAGAACTGTATATATTTGGTGATACCTGGGTGCAATCACTCATTCAGAAGGCATGTCCACAACTAGAGGAAGTCCATGGGCTGATACTGGGTTATGGATCAATCACTATACACTCAAAAGATTGAAGAATCTGAGGGTTGCGTGACTGTGTCAAGCTGTGTGGTGTACCTTTTTGTTATGTTTAGTCTTCTTCCACAGTTTGCACGCATGGAAAACATTCCAGGAATCTACAAAAGGCATGTCCATGGCTATTGTGAGATTATGTCACCCCTTCTGGGATGTATTAGTATTAATATCAGTATCAGTTTTAGTATTAATATTAGAATTAGCATAAACATTAGTATTAGTATCACTATCAGCATCAGTATTAGTATTAGTATTAGTACTAGTATTAGTATTAGTATAAGTAATAGTATTAGAATTAGTGTATTAATGTCCATATCTGTATCTGTATCAGTGTTATTATTAGAACTAGTACCAATATTAGTATTAGTGTTAGAATTAATATCAGTATTAGTATTAATATCAGTATTTGTATTAGAATTAGTTATCAGTATCAGTATTAGTATTAGAATTAGTATTAGTATCAGTATCAAAATTAGTATCAGTGCGAGTATTATTTCCTTCATGTGAGCAGTTTTATCATGCAGGGCACTTATTTTAACTGAGAAACGTGATCTTGGTGTATGTTTATGTTTCCAGGCTTGCCAAGGAAGCATTGGTCTAGTGAAATCATTTGGTCAGTCCCACAGCACTCAATGGAGACTAAGAGACTTAGACTGAAGGATGAAGACAAAGTATTAAAGGATAAAGGTGGTTAGTAATACTGAGGCTTTTCCCCATTGCATGATATTGTTAGACTGCAGTGTTAAGAATGAATCATTCTTTGTTATAATGAGTCAGTAATTTCTGAATCGTCACATATATGAGCAGTATCATCTCAGTTTTCTCTAAGGGTACTCATTCAGGTTTGATAATAACATTTTTATGGAATGTTTTCCTAAGTAAACTAAATTCCATCCATGGAAGCTGGTTAAGCAAAAAGTGTTTAGACCAACTTGGCAAGCTAAATTAACAAACATCACTCAGAGGCAAAATTAGGCAATGCAAGTTAAGTATTTTGCATTACATTTGTGCACAATGTTCTCATTGTTGTATGCTTCTCTTCTAGTTTATTACCCCTTTGATTTCTGTTTTGCATTTTGTAATTGTGTTGTGCTTCTTCTGAGCTACTAATAAATTAAATGTATCTCAATGGCTATGCTTAATTAAGAATTAATGATACTTAATAATTACTGTTGTTGTTCCTGCAATAAGTACCTGAATGATTCTAAACAAATGTGAATTAGGAAAGCTACAAAAAGAATGAAAAAATATGCATGCACATACATTATTATGTATACGTGTGTGTGTGTGTGTGTGTGTGTGTGTGTGTGTGTGTGTGTGTGTGTGTGGTGTGTGTGTGTGTGTGTGTTATAAATATCTATCTATCTATCTATCTATATATATATATATATATATATATATATATATATATGGATATATATATATATATATATATATATATATATATATATATATATATAATATCTGAGTACATATATTTCTGAGAAAATGTATGTATGTGTACGATTTACACCTTTATAAGTGAAAAAAAAAAAAATATATATATATATATATATATAGAGAGAGAGAGAGAGAGAGAGAGAGAGAGAGAGCTATATCTGTAAAATTGTTAGCTTTTTTAGAGGTACTACAAAACAGAGGAGAAATAGAGCAGCAAAATATACTGATTGGATTCAACTGCATTCACATTTCTTTGTAGCATTTTTACATGTATGGCTATTTCATTGAAACAGACATTTCAGATTAAAGTGATTTTTAGAAGCATTATCTATGTACATTTAACAAGAAGTACACTGTACGATTTTAAATTCTGCATTCACTGCTGGTTTTATATACAGGCCCTATGACTTGCAATCACATAACTATATTCTGGCTCAGTGTGTTGCCAAAGATCATCTTCCAGATGTTATGTGTCAGATTATTTGAGGTTTACCACCTGTTCCAGCAGCCACATTGTCTTTACTCTGCAACTCAAAACACTGTTAAATGTCACCAAGAGATATACCCAGGTACAGGGCTGTACTAATTACGCTGAACTAATGACTGAACAGCAAATGATGGTTAGCTGCTACAACCACAGGAGGTTGCATGTCTTGCAATAAATTTAGACTGCAGTTACACTTCAAATTATTCTTCAGTTTCTTCAACACAGTTAGGCAACTACGTGCACAAGAGCAGCTTTACTCAGCACTGGCAGTTAATCCACATGACTATGAGCTGTAGTTCAAGTGGTACAGAGTTTGATTCTCTTGACCCTCATTTGTATATTCTGTAATCTTGAAAGACTTATCCAGGTTGTCCACAAAAAGGGACTGTGTATCTAATAGGCCTCCCCGGTTAACAAATGTGTGTTATTACTAATTATGTATGTGCACAAACACAGCTGTTGGTTTACTTCACAATTATACTGAAATTGTTTGCGCTCATTTACTCTGTTGAAGAACCAAAAAGATGACAATTCCTGGTTAAAGTTTTATTAAACTAAGAATTAGATGGTTCTCCTTGTACTACAGTGAATGGCAACTATTCAATACAAAAAAAGGCTCAGTTTCAAAGAGATGGCTTTACTAAATACAAAATGTCTTAAACTATAATGTAATGCAAGATAAAACCTCCTGAAAAATCAATTTTTAGTTCATTAGAAATTTTACTGCTGCTGTTCTATGATTCTGGATTTTACTGTTTAATGCTGGGAAAAGATAACATCAGCCTTGTTAGAGTATCACTGCAAATGCTTGAGTATTCTTTTTTTCTCTGTGACTTTCTCCAAGACTTATTGTGAGCAGAGAAGAAGCATTTTCAAAATCTGCCATATGTCAGACAAGCTAAAATAAGATGAATGGGATGGCACAGATGGCACCAACGGAGTCACTTGGATTTATTATGACTATAGTCAGAGTTACCCAAATAGGGATCCCTATCAGTTCACTGAAAAATCAGTTCAGCGAACGCCATTTTCAGTGCAATTACATCAAACATGTCATTCGTCATGCTTTTCATACTGAGATTGTGGTACAATGAGGATCAGGAAATTTGCCCTTTCCTCACTGTAGTGTGATTTCAGAGTTGGTATATATAATTAGCGTGGGGTGTGGGGGCACAGCCCCCACATGAGGGGAATTTGATGAACAACATTTCCAATGAAATGCCATTCACTGAAGTGACGGTTCGATGTAGTGATATAGACCCTTAATTGGTTGCTGCAGCTTGCCTTATCATTCAATTTAACAGCTGACTTACTCTCTGGGATTCCTAAATTTGCTGGTACCTTTGCAGTGACTGCTATTATGGAAGAAGTATAAGTCTATTTTACTAATCACTTTGTGTTTCTCATTTGGACCTTTTTTATTCCTTCATTACCATTTCACCCACTTAAGCTTGGTACTGCATAACTGTATAAACTTTTTTATCCATTAAAACACAATGCACTTGTATTTCTTTTTCTGTATTGTTACCACAGTCGATAAGGAGACTGCTTTTCTTTATGTCACACAAAAGTACTGTATAGCCATACCCAATTTGTTTTTAGTACACAAAATGGCCTCCCCTTTGAAATATAAAACATGTTTGTATTCCAAAATTCTACAATTAAAAAAAAATTACCTTTAAAAACATAAAATAATAACTGTAACTGCAAGGATCTCACATTGTTTTCTGAATTGAAGCTCGCGTGGGACCTTCCACCATAGTTATATGTATACTTTTTATTTCTTTTTTCAATTTGTTAATTGGGTTACCGTGCTTGTCCTGAGACCCTGTTTCAGACATTGCAGAGGTCATAAGGCACTATTTAAACAAAACTGTAGAACAATAACATTTTTTTTTCCAAAATGATTAATACAGTATGAAGAAACTGCTTTATGCTAATAAAATGTGAAGAGACAAAAAGTGTCTTTAGGATAATATAATGTACAACATGACAGGCATACATCAAAATAACATAAGTAAAAATAAAATAACAAAAATTGAAAGCCCTGAAAACAAACCAAGAAAACAAAAAAAAAAAAAAAAAAAAAAAAGAAGAAAAAATCCACAAAAAGCATACATGGACCATGAAACTCAAGGAAGACAAATTTTAATGCACTCAAGGAAAATGACAAGTAAGCGCTTTCATTCTAAGGTATCATAACTTCATCAGACAAATAAAAACCTGCCCCCACATCCATTTAAATACTAAAAATCAGTCATGTGATCCAATTAAAGACATGCAGCCTGGACAAACACCTAATATATATTATATTTGAATATTTAGAACATTATAAAAAAAACTTAAAATATTAAAAAGAGAAGACAAAACACTTCAGTTATGAAAACACTTAAATAAAAATATATATGCTAAGCAAACTATATAAACACAAAATATTCATTTCACATTTTTAATGCCCTCACTTTCTGCAATGAAGCAAAAGAAACATAGTCATTCAACTCCGGTCATCTGTATGAATTAAAATAAATCTGACAAAACAATTCACGTTTTTCTAACATCAACTCCCATGGGCCTCCCCTAGGGTTAAGTTCCACCTTTTCCACTACCATAAATCCAAACCTATGATCCTCAAATGGCTGTATATTCCTATACAGAGCATTAGTGGTCCTGCCTTTTCTGATGTCATACATATGCTCATATATTCTCTCCCAATGTTTATGCTGGGTTTTCCAGATATAAAAACAGTCACAAGACTGGCTTAAAGCAATATAAACCAAACCACTGCTTTCACAGTTATATTTACCCCTCAGGAGGAATGTGTTACCCTGTAATGAAAATCTATCCCCCTCCAGGATAAATCTGCAACTACTATACCTTCCACATCTAATTATCCCAGAGGTACCTTTACAGACAATTTTAGTTTCTGAAAATATATCTTTCAAATTCATACCCCCTCCTATAAACAATAAGTGGTTTACCAGTAATCTTAACTTTTTATATTCAAGTTTTTACATAGTACTTTCCAATTCTTATTGATTATATTCCTAATGGCAAAACTATTGGCATTGAAGGACATCAAAAAAGCCTGTGAAATGAAGGACTGCTTCCCATCCCCATTATTACATACATCCTCCTGCCTGATAGTGTCCCCAAGAGCCTGTTTAACTGCTAGAATAGATAACAATTGGCCAGTTTCACATTCACTGTTCACCTCAAAAAACTGTTATTTGATTAAGACAACTGGATAATCCCTTCTTAAAAATTTCTGTTTAAATAATTCACATCCAACAAAAAAAATCTTCATCTCAGGTACACATACATGAAGCCCTAACTAGTTGACCTTTAACAACTGCCCCTCTATGTTTGTATGGGTGTGCACTATTAAAATGTAGGAAGGAATATGAATAAGTAGGCTTCCTTTAAACAGTAGCCACATAACAGGGCTTTATCCCATCCTTTCTTAACATGACATCCAGATAGGCAATACTATCAATACCAATAATGTGAGAATCTCAAAAATGAAGGACTTGCATTTATATATTCCAAAAATGCATCAATTACCTCTGGTTGGCCCTGCCATAAAATAAAAATATCACCTAAATAATGCAGGTAGATTTTAAAACAATCAGAAAAATGTGAATTGAACAAAAATTAACTCCCATTGACACATCACCATGTTTGTGAAGCGTGAGCCACATGCTGACCCCATGACCACACCCTCCTTCTGCAAGTATAACTGACCTTCAAACATGATAAAATTATTGAATAGTACCAATTCAATAAGTTCCATGTATAAGTTCACTCTATTCTTGTTGATTCCCTTTCTGCCCAAATAATCAGCAAACCAAGAAACTCCAATATTATTAGGGATCACTGTATAAAGACCACACACAGCTATTGTTATAAAGATATTATTAGCATCATATTCCACATTATTTAACATTTGTAAGCAATGCCAGGAATCTTTGCATAAACGTTTCTCACCTTGTAACAAATGTGTTAGACTGCTATCCAAAACTATAGAGCTAGGGCTGGTAATTGACCCTCACCCATCTACAATGGGACACAGGGGAGGATTAGACCAGTACTTGAGTATTTTCAGAACGCCAAACATGGTAGGGATAACAGGAGAAGAAACATATAAAAATTGATACTTCTCCATAGAAATTCTACCATCAATAAATAAATCTTTCAATTGAGTACCAATATGATGATAAGTAATGTTTAATTCATTCTTGCTGACTATTTCATAAGCCCTTCCTTGCAAATATCTGAGCATACACTCCCTGTAGTTCATATTGACCATGAGCACCATCCCATCCCCTTTGTCAGGCTTCATCAATCTGACATCTTGCCCTTTAATAAATTGAATAAATTCCTGTTCATCTTTAGAGGTATTACAAACAAACTTGCTGGCTGCTCATTTGATTACCCTGAAAAATATCCATTAAATCAATTTCATATATCTTTTAATATAGGGCAAGAGAAGGGTGCAATGGTGCGCTAAAAGTGCTAGAGAGAGAAAACGGTGGAATGACGCACTCTGTATTGTTAAACAAAAGTCACAGATTTATCTTACATAAAAAATGATTCACATTTAAAATGGTGTGTGCCAAACTCGCCCATTTCATAGGCATAAAGGTTATGCCTTTGGAAAGAAGGTCTGCACCTACTACATCCACTGTGATCTCCATAGAATTACAAATTTTAAAATCTTTTGTAGAATTATAAACTATAACACATTTCTGCCCTTGAATAACATCTAAAAAATTGACCATGGCTGAAACAGTATTTAGTTCCTCCTTCCATTTTTCCTTTCCCCTTGTGGAATCTGTCTCGCACCCGATTGGTCCACAGAAGGGGGCTGATTCTGGTTGCTGAAATGTCATTGGTTCAATGTTGGAGGTGTGCGTCACCTGCTCATATCTGATTGTCCATTCTGCTGCCTGGTATTCAGTCAGTTGGATCTCCTGGGTACAGAAAAATCCAAGGGTGGATTCACTTGAGAATTGTTGACCACATATTCATTTATACCCTCATTCTCCTCACTACCGTGTGCCTAATCATAAACACCAATTCTATCATTAGCAGCAAGGACCAAGCTCTTTCTTCCCCATACCTGCACTTTGAGAGATCAGGATAAGCTGCACTTTGCTGGTATTCAAGTTTGTCCTGCTCAAGCTTCCTTTTCATTTTCATTGAGTTCATTAAAGTTTGTCTTCCTGGAGTTCTGTTGTCTATGTATGTTTTTTTTAATTAAATTAAATAAAGTAACAAAAACAGAAGCAACACGAGGTAATAGTTAATAATTATTATGTTGTGCATATAGCACCCTAATTATACTCTAAAACTGGAAAAAAGATAAACCTGTTACATGCTGCTGTAGCATGAGACCTGACTGTAGTAATGCTTTCCAGGGTATGTAACATGATGGTTGGGAATAAGGGATAGAACATTCTTTTGCTCCCTGAATAGCTTTCCTCCTATTCCATTGAAGTTTAGAAAAATTAGCCTGTAAGTAAACTGACTTAAATTAGGACAGTATTTAAAAATTCCCCTTGACGTTTTCCTCACTTGCTGTCTATGGAACAGCATTTGTTAAGTATTTTACTGGCCTTCAAAGTCAGTAACACACATCACATTTTTTTCTTTGTAATTGATAGTACATTGAGTAGATATGACTTGTTTCACTACAAAGAGTTATGGCTGGGTCTCACCAACCTATTATTATGTGTTCTCAATATGGCTGCCAAGATTCACCTCCCTAGCTTTGCTCTTGAGGTGAATTTCTTGGCACGCATGTCTTGAGCAGACAATAACATGGTTATGATCAAAGTCCCAATCATAACCAAATATGAAATAGTTATATCATCCTTAATGTGGTTATTATGATTTAAAAATGACTGATTGTGATCATACAGTCACCAGTATATACAATTATTTTATAATTATATGTACAAAGAAATTAATAGCTTAGTGAGATGTTAATACATTCTCTGTTTCCAGAATAGTATATTCATTAAGTTCATCCTAGTTTGTTAAAGCAGTCACATTTACTTGATTCCAAAAGGTGATTTTTAAATTGTTTTTTTTTTTTTTTTTAATTTATCTAATATGCTTGCATCACTGCATCTGTCTTGGAGGTTGTTCCAGACGTCAGGGGCAATTTTGGAGAAGATCATTTAACATATAACAAGGGTAAGGGGACGATAATATAAGGTTGTACTAGCTGTGTTGCAAACTATGAAGGAAATATTTCTTAACTGTAATTTACTTTTGAGGAATTGGAAGTAGTTATTTTAAATTCCTTCCTGTTGTCCCTTATACTGTGTCCTTTATTATTATTATCACTGTTATTTATTCATCATTATCTTCACACATTTTGTTTGTATTCATAATACTTCTTGTTAACGTGCTTTTGTAGTTTAATTCATATTTGTCTGGTATGAGTGAAATAGATCATTTTTTATCAGTGCTCTACCCCAGTTACCAAATTGAATAATGAAAGAAAGAAAGAAAGAAGCAGTGAGGGTGTTCAGAAGTGCCTGGTTTTAATAGCTAGTCATTTAATAGGCAGTGGTGTTCAGTATTGGCACTCAGACATATAAATCTTAGTATTTTATTTTCTGTCCTTTGAAGAATAATTGAACTTTTTGTAATGAAATAAGTGATAAAGAATATTCCATTCTAGGTAAGAATAAATGTATAGCAATGTTTGTTTATCTTCATAAGTAAGGAAATGTGAGATTTATGTGCTGTTTCTAGTTGGTTTATGACCTCTGAGTCTTGATTTAACAGCTCAAAAGGAGTAGAGGTTTTGGTCAATAATTAATCCTAAGTATTTTTTGCTAGGTCAGCTGAGGTAGATGTTGTCAGTAAGGATCAATTAAAGAGAGATGGGCATACTTGTAGATATGTTTGTGGAATTCCCAAAAGCATAAATAATCTTTGAGTATTTACACAAAACTTGTTTTTATGAAGCCAGTTCTAGAGGAGTCACAAGTTGTTTTGCACTGCTAAATTAATCTGTAATATGTCTGCCAGTTTATGGGATTATTATATTGTTAATATTTTACATGTGGGTGTATGTGGGGTGGGGTTGGGGGTGGGTGCATGTGATTGTGTGTAAACAAGTGTATGTCATTAGATTTTAAGCCCATTAAAATAGATCCCAGTGAAGTAAACCTAAGCAAAAGAACACAGTTAACCTGTATTTAATTAGCTGCAGAAGCGATGGGGAGGGATGGTCTGGAAAGACTGGCTTCAACAGTCAGTACTAGCTGGTCCTTCTTGGGTGAAGAAAGGTAAAACCAAAACTCCTGCATTGCTGACATCTGCCTGAGATCCATAGTATTGCCACCAGCAATGGACCTATCAGTGGCTGTACTGCACAGAGCCAGGGACAGCACACACAATAGTACACATACATGTTTCCTCCACAAGACAGAAATTGAGAAGATTTAGTCAGGATGGGGTTAGGCTGTCTACTTCGTGTCACATGACTCTTGCCTCATAGGAAGTACATTGGTGGCTAGCTAATAACTGGGGAATAAAGAGGAAATAGGGTGCTCACTCCAGGGGTGGGGATAGGTTCAACCTTCACTCTGAAAGGGGATGATTTCAACAACAATGAATGAATGAGTCATTAGACTTTGACCTGTTAACAACTGAGTGTGATCCAAAATGGGGGGGGGGGGGTTGGTGAGCTCACTCTGACGGATAAGTCCTGTTCCCTTGGTTGGAATGAATATGCCATTGTGGTAAAGGTAGAGAAATGGTTAGGCTGAGATGAAATATAAAATGTTTTTTAGCAGGAATACAAGTCTGTCTGCACTGGAATAAGGAAAAATATTTTTTTCCAGTAAATTATGATCTTACTCTGTTAACTACACACATTCCTATGAAATATTCTATGATCATATGCAATGGCGATCTGATTTTTTTCATTTTTTTTATTTAACATTTTGTTAACCAGGAAAGTCTGACTTGGAACAAAGCCAATTTTCAATGGAGGTCCGGGGAGAAATGCTTCAGATGCATGTCTTTGTAACATGGGAGGAAACCAGAGCACCTGGAGGAAACCCACATGAATGCAGGGAGGACATGATACACTGATTCATCAAAACATCAGAACATATATTTGATAACGCATGCAATCAATCAATCAGCTAACTAGAACATCTCTTTTTAGACACACACACAGACCACACACACACACACACACACACACACACACACACACACATATATATATATATACATATATATATATATATATATATATGTGTGTGTGTGTGTGTGTGTGTGGTATACATATGTATATACGCAATTTATGTGTAGGATAGTAAGGATTGAGGAATATATGGGTAAAGCATTCCCCATTACAGGGCTGCATTCTACAAAACACTTTTGTTTTTTATTTGGTTTGTTTTGCTTGCCTTATTGGAGTTGAGGTGTTACTTTGGTTACCTAAGTAATATTTTCCAACCATTTGGAAACTGGGATTTTTAATTCTGACTATCTGAATGTTATACTACAAAATACAATGCAATCAGAATGTTAGGAATAAACAGTTAAGTTTATGTGTAGTATAGTTACCACAAAGCAAAACGTTCTCTCGTTTGGATATGCCAGACTTTGTATCACATCTGGGTGGGATGAGGAGTGGATTTAAGATGGACCCTACCACGTGGTCTCATCCCTCAATCATCCCTTCCTTGATTGACCATTCACACCTAGATCCACCTGATATTGGGTATATCCAGTGTCAGAGAAGCTAGCTAAGGTTCTGTCTACATCAACTGAATTCCCCAGTCTAAGACATCTAATGGCCTGGTGCTATCCACTTGCTCCCTTCACTCAGCCTTCCAATGGCTATTAGCAGTTCCTTTTGTATGATTTGAGTTCTTTTGGCTTTGGTTGTCGTTTTATTTTTTTTTATTATTAAAGTCCTTACTTTTGTTACATTATGTCTGTCTGATTGAGGAAGTTAGCAACAGCTGATAGGCTTAAATTCTTCTTAAAACTTGTATATTTGATCTAGCTTGTAATTAATAAGTGAAGATTTTTCAACACTGGAGGTCTCTATTTATTATATCGCAACCTACCTACTATGTTTTATTTCAAACAGATGTTTTACCATTTTGTTTCATTCCTTTAGCACACAGTCAATGCTTCATATTGCTTTAATTTTATTTATTTTGTGCTGATGTTTTTCATGTTAAATTATATTACTTTGCCCTTGTTTTATATGCTGTTGATAAATGTATTTTCATACAGTACTTGGCTACAAACACTAGAACTTGAAGTAGAAATAAACCAAGTAGTATCCATTTTCTAAAGTGGTAACTCTTACTTGGGAAGAAACAAAATTCTAGAATTTGCATCTGATCACCTTAGGTACATAGATTTTGTGGCATAGTTTTACAGACTTTTTAATAAAGCTTAAACTGTACATTACAATACCCCTATTTTTTTATTTTTGGGGGGCCTCCTGTGTGTGTGTGTGTGTGTGTGTGTGTGTGTGTGTGTGTGTGTGTGTGTGTGTGTGTGTGTGTGTGTGTGTGTGTGCATATCAGTGTGTGCCTATGTATGTGTGTTTGCAATATTTTTCAGATTAAACAAAAAGAGAAGGAAGCCAGGAAGTGGGCATAGTATTATCTAGGCCAGTGTTATCATTTTGGGGGCCCACAGCAAATGTCAAGTTGGGGGGCTCCTAGACACTTCCAGTCTAAGTGCCACCCTGTCACTGACACCCCTCTTAAGCAACCTTTTTCTTCATGTTGCAGAGATTTAGAGGTGCTATGCACAGAGTGATCTGTAGCTGCAATATTCTTACATTATGAGAGGCCACACTATGTTGGTTTATCTCACAGTGGGGAACTCACATTTACTGGAATTTAGTTGCAATGATGCTACATTACAACAGTTCTCCTTACAGGGCTGAACTGAGGTGAAGTGGAACCCTAAGCACTGCCTACTGCCATCCAGACACATACATCCTCCAGGCTCCATTACTTACATTTGCCCCCCCCCCCCCCCCCACACACACACACACTTCTTGGGCTCTCCACACCATGCATGTTACCTTTTTATCTCTTTTCTCACATTTTGCCTTGCTCTTCAGCTTTTTCAACAAGACATGAGTTTCTAAATGCTCTGAATTGCATCTTAACATTTTTTCTTCTTTTTATATAACCTTTTCATCAGATGATGACTTGAACTAAAAGAAATTCAGTGTTGCTGTTCAACTTCAGTATTTCTTGTAGACTTTCAACACACCTTTCATGACTAACACAGTACAGTAATAACTCTTTTGGAAATAATCAATTAAGCCAGGGCCCCCAGAAGCCATAGGGTTAGAGATGCTATGGGTTGCATTTTAGAGCATTTTCCCAATACTTTAATCTAACGGCGGCCTGAACAAAACTCATAAGTAAGGAAAAAAATGTCAGTCTTATTAATTTCTTTCAATGAAGACCTACATTTTGTCCAAGCTTAATGTTAAAATCTGACAAAATAGTAACTTACAATAAACTAACAATGGAATTGTACGTTCACACAAATCCTGTCTGGGAATACTGCCTGCCTTCCTACCCCGCCTACCCCCAAAAAAAGACAGTCATTGCCTATGCATGCCTATGACCCTATGATGTTAGATTTGGATAAAAGCAGAGGTTTAAATGGCCATAGTCATGTATTGCAAGTGACTGCCATATATATTTAAGGTGACTGCAGTCATATATATGTATATATATATATATATATATATATATATATATATCTTTTACCATCAAAACATCGCATCCTAGTTTGTCAGATCTTAAAAGATTATAACCAAAACATTGTATGTGCAGAAGCACGAACTCCCGGAACATCGTATTCCCCCTCCTGGAAAGTATCCACTTAGCCACCAATAAAAAAAACACAAACGGCAAATTACACCCATCGAAGTGGGGAACTTTGCCCCCCACATCCCCCTGCTTAAATATAGCAGCTTTGAGATCATACTACAGTGGAGAAAGAGCAAAGTTCACCATGGTGGCCAAGTGGTTACTTACACGGAGAGGAAATACGATGTTCTTGGAGTTCATGGTTCTACACTGAACAATGATTTCATCTTGACATTTTCAAACTTGATGAACTGGGCTGCAACATTATGAAGGGGAATCATATACACACACACACACACACACACACACACACACACACACACACACACACACACACACACACACACACACACAGACACACATCGCACACATACACACACATACACACACATATATATATTTATATATATAGATCTACTTTAGTAGATTGAAGTAACAGAAGACCAAAATTTACATAACCAAGATGAGAAGAATGAAAGTTTAAAACAGCGATAGTGCACAAGGCCAGAACATGAAAACATCACACTACCTAAATATGTTGAATGCAGATTGCAGTACAGTGAGGATTGGGAAATCTACCCCTGTCCTCACTATACTGTGATCTTAAAGTAGGTATATATAATTTGCAGGAATTTGTAATTTATTTATGTTTTAGCAGGGGTCAGGCCCCCTGTTCCCCCCATGTGTGGAGGCTGTGCCCACCCACTCCCTGCAAAATTATATATACCAACTTTGAACATCGTACTACCTAAATATGGTGAATGCAGATCACAGTACAGTGAGGACTGGGAAATCTACATATTCATGGATTTATAGATACATAGCTTGTTACTAGGCTAAAAACTCGGGAAGCCTATTTAAGCCTAGCCAAAATTTCCTGAAAAAATGTGTGGTCCAGTGGTGTAGCAATTAGCATTGTTGTCTGACAGCAAGAGATTCTCTGGCTCAATTCCCAGCTGGGGTGCCTTCTATTTGCAGCCTGCATGCCCTCCCTGTGTTCATGTGGGTTTCCTCGGGGTACTCTGGTTTCCTCCCACATTCAAAAGACATATGTCTGGAGCATTTCTCCGTGGGCCTCCACTGAAAATAAGCTCTGTCCTAGTCTGAATTTCCTGGTTAACAAACATTTAATAAATGTATAATTAAAATAAATTGTACTGGTATCCAAATAGGAGATTGAGGGACAGGCATATATAAGCTACCTCTGTCCATAAGGGACATGGATGGTAGGCTGGGTGTACATTTCCTGCTCCCCATCTGTCTAGGTTGTGCCTAAGAAGGATAATAGACAAACTCAGCTTCACATAGATGGGAAGTCTGTACCATAGCAGGTGCAGTCTCTGGGATGCATATCTGTCTTACTATTCTGTTTAAGTCACAGACAAAATTCAGGTCCCTAGTCCTTGTATTTCTGGTACTCTTTGATTTATAAATATGTAGGAGATTCATAAGTGTGAGGTTTGTGGATGCCTTGTAAGCTAGGCATAGCTTACCCCTCAGCAATATACAGAAAGGGCTTTAAGGCACACTGAATATGGCAGGTTTGCTACACCTTGTATTTTTTTGTAAGGAACATCTGAGGATTTCCCTAGTTGCTCCATATGCCTGGTCAGGTACAGACCAAAGGGAGCACTGTACTCTATGATTGGTTTAACAATGGCAGAATACAGAGTGATAATGACTTCTCTGGCCCAAAATGCCATGCACTTACTTATATAGGTTTTGCAACATAATAATATTTCCTCACCACTGTGGTCACATGTTACTAAAAAGTAAGGCAACTGTCTACGTGCATTCCCAGATCCCTAACCCCTGGGTCAACTCCTAGAGCTGTATTATCAACGTGTTAATTAGTCAGAATGGTTGACTAAAAGGGTACAGTTATGCATTTCTTAGCATTTAGTTTATGACCATAGCTTTAGCACCATTTGTTACTCAGAGATAGAACTTCTTGAGGAATGCTACTGCCTGCAGGGGAGTTAATGATAGCCTCCAGCTTGCAACTATCTGCAAATTTAGTCAGCCATAAACCTTTAGCATTTGTCTTCATTTCGGAGGAATAGATGCCAAAAAGGAACAGGTCCAATACCAAGTCCTGGAGGACTCCGATGGTGACTGTCTTCTTGGTGGAGGTGGTCTCACCTGTTTTGCTCTCCTGCATCCTATCATTGAGCCAGTTGGCAATCCAGCAGGTGATAACAGGGTTTATACCTAAATTAGTGAGCTTGTCTATAATGCTTCAGTGGAGTATTGCATCCAAAGCTTTTTCCAGGTCAAATTAAGGTGTGTGCACAGTGTTATCTTCATACAGTGCTTTAGTGACCATCTCAGAAATGTCCACCAGATTTAATAGGATGATCTTTCATTAACAAAACTGAACTATGATGGGTCCAGTCTTTGCAGATTACCTATGCCCTCATTTATCATGTCCATGATGATTCTTTTCATGCCCTTACGTATGAGGCTGGTCAGACTTATGGGCCTGTAGTTACCATGATCAGTGTTTGGACAAAACCATACATACTAACAGCCATGTTACATTTCTTGAGCACAAAACCTGACTGAAGGCTCCAGTTGAAAAGTGATTCAAGTGGACCAAAGAGGTCATGTTTCATGCTGTTAATTAAACATCCTGAGATGTTACTAGGGCTCATAGATGCAATGATTTTGGCTTTGGAAAGTGCATTGATGACCTGTTCCTAGTAATGGTTGGGAGGATCATGGTATGCAGCATTTCTTTTGGACTATCTGGTGGGGAGGGAGAGGGGGTGGAGAAATTACAGCAGAACCTGTCATCCAAAAGATTGGCAATGACCTCCAGTTCAATGTGGGTGATGCCATTTACAATAAGTTCTGTACATTTTGTATTTCCCCTGAGGTTACAGACATAGCTGTCGAAAGCTTTGTGGTTGGCCTTTAGCTGAAAATCAATTTTTTCTTCAAATGTAGCCTTTTAAGTATTAATTAAACCTTTTATATGCCTGTTTAGATTGGTCAGGGGGCTTTTAGTATGTATGGTTTTGTTGATCCTACGCTTGGCCAAGATTATTTTCTCTTATTGTATAACCAATTGACAGTGTGATTCCACCAGGGTGGCTTGTCTTTTATGTTTGTCTTATTCTTAATATGGGTGGGCACATCTCACTCTATACAGCTATTAATATGGCTGTACAGAGATTTTGTGAGTAGCTTAGCATATATATCGTATTTACTTGTTTTGGGGGTGCTTGGAAATTAGTGAATGTGTTGCTCAGCAGCTGCTGCTGCTGCTGCTGATGATGATGATGATTAGCGGAGTGATATTAACCTTGGAATAATTCCTAAAAATTTTTGGTTTTGCTGGATCCCCGGATTTAATTTTTATTTCAAGTAATACTGCCTTATGGTCAGATTGGATTGAGCAAAGACATTACATTAAATGAGGAACATTGGTTCCTCATGTTCATGAGTACAAGGTCAAGGATGTTTGTACCCTGGTAGGAGATGAACCAACTGTTCCAGGATGTTGGCATTAACAAAGTTTAGAAATTGCTGGTCTTGCGCATTAAAAGTGGTGTAGGATTACCAATTTATAGAGGGGTAGTTGAGATCCCCCATTGATATCATATTGAGTAGAATGGTGAAGGACTCTGACACACTGATATAGGTAGTATGGTTTTCCTGGGACATGGAGGGGGACCTATAGGTTGCAAGGATAGGGTACAACATCCTGTTTATGGTGAGTTGCACATGTATGAGTTCCAGTGGGTCATGCACTTTAACTAGTCTGGATGTGAGGTTGTTTTTGATATTGACTGAGACTCCTCAACCTTTAGTTACTTCTTGTGCAGTAGCTGGTCTAAAGTCAGGAAAGGCATTATAACCTTGCACTGCCTGGGTGCTCTCTGCATGTTTAAATTTTGTCTATGTTACTACACAGCTGTCTACACACTCCAGGGAGAGGAAGGCTTGCATCATATACATAGCATGCCACCTCACCCCCCACACTTATATACATATACATAGCATGCCTCTTCACTTCTCACCCCTTTATACATATACATAGCATGCCTCCTCATGCCTTACGCCTATACTCCAAAGGCAACCACTGGTATATGTGCACGGTGTAAGATTGTGATGAAAGTGAACAAAATAATGACTACAGTAATGAATTCAACTTGTTGTTCATATACAGTACACTGCCCTACACATGCTATAGTAACCTTCTAGGTTCACCTTTGAGGTTTGTGAGGAAAAGTAAATGAAATAATGAGCACATGGTCCCATCCCCAACAGAACCTCTAATGACCTCCTGTACATACCTCTAGTGTTTGTTTGTGATGAGATTTAAAGGAGTAATGAACTCGCAATAGCCAGCCTCCCCCCAAACACAACCTTCAGCAATCTTTGGACACACATCTGAGCAGGGCAGGTATTACAATGGGTGTGCTTGAGGGCAGAGGCTACCACTAAGTCCATGTCTGTTTCCATATATACATTCTGGGGTATGGGGGGGGGGGGGCACCAGACTCCTAGAAGCTCTTAGTGTTTGAATGTTCTGTGATGTATTTTATGCCATACTTATGAAATATAATTACTTGTTAACTGCATTTTTAGCCTCTACACAGAAGAGTTATGAAATGTACCCAGCAATATTGGGTGTGTGCACAGATAAATGTCAGTGATATTTTCACACACATGCATGTACCTGGTGAATGTTTTTCAGGTGCTGGGGTTAACCACAGCTCATGGATAGGTGCATACAGTGACAAGGAGGGCGTGTAGACTCCACATAGAGAAAAAACATAGAGAAGAACTCAATCTGAGCAAGGCACTGTGAAATGGCAGTGCTATTCACTGTGTCACTATGGCAATGAACAGCTGCTTTCACACACACGTCCTTTTCCTGCCAAATCACCAAAAATAACTACTTATCATGTGTAAGCTCTATGTTTGTAATTGTAAGTGAAAGGAAATACAGCCAGCTAGTTACTGTTGAATGCATGACAACCCTCCCCCGGCTCACACAGATACACACACAGATGCAGACAAGCATAAGCCATAGTTTTGCAATTATTTCTGCAAATAGTAAAACACTGTGCAACACTTGTACTGCGGATCAATGACTGTTGTTTAGCACTCATCAAAAAAAGGAAAGGGGAAGTCACTTTTATTTACTTCATTGTGGAATAATGTAGAGCTGTCACCGTCAATGATTTAACATAATAACCCTGATTTTGCCTTATAATTTTCCTCTGTCTCTCATAAAAAGTTTGATTGCAGGTAAATCATTCAGGATTGCATTCAATAAATCCAGATATAAGAGTTTTATTCTTCTTATTGTACAAAAATGAATGTTGATGCAAAATATATTGTTCTATTAGCTATTTAAGTGAATTGGAGTAATATTTAAAAGTGATCCTGATTTTGAGCCTTTATTCTGATATTATATGTGCTTTGGATAAAATTCTTGAACAAAGACTTTGAGAGTTATAGTATCTGGTGTTCTGCTAGTATTTACAAAATGCCCTGAAAGACACAACCAACCCCGAAGATCAGAAGCATCAAATCTCCTTAAAATCCAAGGTAAACACAGAGAATGGTCACTCTAGACTATTGATCTCTAGTGCTTGCCTTGCTCATATTTCTTCACTGATTATAAGCTTTAGCCTAACAGGATAGTATCAGAACTCTGTTTTGGATAAAGAATGTAATCAGAAAATTAATATTCTTTTATCCTCATTTTTCCACCAACCAACAGCAGCTTTTATTGGATCCCACAAAGTCGAGGCTGATTAAGAGAGACCTCTACAGCCACTACAGCCACAGGTATTGCAGGTGCATAATAGCTGGTTATGATGTTAGTGTTAGTGGAGAGAATGCCCACCAGCAGGATTTAATTAAATCAAGGCCACTATGTCAGTGGTAAAACATATAATGAAATTGTGAAGTCTTTTACTTGACAAAACACTGTTACTATAACTAGAGATCTATTTGAATAAAGGGGGTATAAATAAGAATTATTATTACCAACTTGGTTTATTAAGTACACAAGATTGCTGTAATAGCTTTTGTTGGTTTGACAAGCATGTTACAAAATATCAAAATAAGATAGCTTTCTGTGGACAGGGCCCCCAGAACCTGGGAGCCCTCTGCAATGGCAATGTCCCCTGGCATCTAAAGCCAGGTATGAGTATTATTTGAGATGTTTATTCTTATTCGGATGTTTGCCAGGAAGGTCAGAGAGGCACTAGTAAAGGAAAGGGAAAACCAACGTGCAACACACAAGGCTGAAGATTTTGCTAATGAATATCTTAATGGCCAAGAAATTTTCAGGCATATAGTGGGGTGGGAGTAGGGGGCGGAGACATGGAATATCTGGGATTAGTAGTTAGAAGTTCATGGAGGAAGCACAATAAAGAGAGATATCAGACAGTGACAAAACACATAGGAAAGAGCTAAAAGGCATGGAGAGGTAATATTAACTTGGTGACAGGCAAAATAAATGTTAGCCTGACGTTAAGACTCTTCATGATAAAAATATATGACAAGGCATATTCCTGCACCACCTTTCTCAAATGTGCTAACCCAAAACCACCACTTCCCCTTAACCCAGCCCTACACATTAGATTATTAAACACCCTTTTGCTAAAAATACTATTAAGTAAAACACAAACACACACACACACACACAGTGACACACACACATGCATATCTAATGCTAAAACTTTCATTCAACATTATATAGGAACATTTCAGCATTACACCCCACTCACACTTAGCAGTCTTGCTGCACTCATCAAAATGCAAATTCTTCTGACCTTTGGAAGAGCATATGATAAATTGAACAGATAATAAATAGTATGGTACCCATATATATATATATATATATATATAGAGAGAGAGAGAGATGTATATGCATACATATAGTCTGTATATCTCTATCTATATTTAATCTATCTGTCTAAGTATCTATCATCTATCTATCTATATTATTTTATTTTGAATTTGTTTCTCAGGCTAGAGCACTGAACTCAATGTACCCATTAGCCCAGGCTATATATATATATATATATATATATATATATATATATATATATATAGGGTTTATATTAGATCATTGAAATCTTCATTCATTGACGGCTTATTCATTGACCCCCCATCCATCGAAACTAACTTCAGCAAACATGGAAATTTTTTACAGGGTAAGTAACCAATTGGTGAACACCACAACATTGTCCTTTTCCCCACCATAGTGTGATCTTGGAGTTGGTATATATAGGTAGAGGGGGTGTGGGGGCTCTGTAGGGAAAAAAGCCCCCCATTTGGGTGGGCTTGATTTAGTGTGATGTGTTTTTTGGTGGGGTAGTGGCCAATTGGTTACTTACTCTGTAAAAAATGTTCATGTTCACTGAAGCTAGTTTCGATGGATAGGGGTCAATGAATAAGTCATCAATGAAAGAAGATTTCAACAATCTAATATAGACCCTATATATATATCTGTGTGTGTGTGTGTGTGTGTGTGTGCGCGCGTGTGTGTGTGTGTGTGTGTGTGTGTGTGTGTGTGTGTGTGTGTGTGTGTGTGTGTGTGTGTGTGTGAGTGTGTGCGTGTGTGTGCGCGCATGCGGGTCTACTTCTGTAGACTAAATTTACACTTTGTCGAAACTGAAATCAATGACTCCACTCTGCTGAAACTACACTTACATGAAACTACACACTGCCAAACCATGGAAAGCAGAGCATCAACTATTACACATTATGAGCCATGAAGATAAAACTTTTTCAGGATACCCTCAAGAACAAAGGATAGACTTACTACTTAGCATGCAAGAAAGAAGTCTGTGTAGAACTAAATTACTAAAATAAAAATGGCATTGCACAAACCATTAGTATAGACCATTCATTTCATATCCACATTTCAGAAAATGCTGACTTCACTGTAAAGCAAATGTATGTATTTTTTTCTATACACTATTTTCACATTCTTGCCGGCTCAATAAAACATATATAAACCTTGTTCCCCATCTGCTGACAACTTGTTGCCTTTCTTTCTTTCTAAAGGCCGCTGTAAATTCTATAGCTTATCCTGTCGCCATTATCATTAATCGATCTATTAGTTAATCCTCCGTCCCTTCTTTGTGGAAAAAATCCCATATTATACCTATTCACAAAGGTGGTACTTCTGTGGAACTCTCAAACTACCATCCTATTGCTATTCTTTCACCCCTCTCTAAAATTCTGGAGAACTTTGTTCACAAATAAATCATGACTTATCTAACTCAAGAAAATCTGATCACTCCTACCCAGAACGGCTTCCACCCAAATCACAGCATAACTACAGCACTCATTTCCTTTACTAACCTCATCTCCCTTGCCAGAGACAATGACAACCTTGTGTCCTGCCTCTTATTAGATCTCTCCAAAGCCTTTGACACTGTTCCCACTCTATCCTTCTCTCTAAACTTTCCCAACTTAATTTCTCCCCAGCAACCATCTCTTGGATTAACAGCTATCTCACTGATAGACAACAAGCTGTCAAATGGCTATCTGTTCTTTCTCCTTTTCTCCCCATTAAAACAGGTGTCCCTCAAGGCACTATTTTAGGTCCCCATCTTTTTAATATCTTCACTAATCAACTTCACATATCTTGTCCTAAATCATCTCTTATTCAATATGCTGATGATTCTACTATAATTTCAATTGCTGATAACCCCTTAGACCTGCTATACCTGACACAAACCTCATTCAATCTCACTGAAACATGGCTTACTGATAACCGACTTATAGTAAACCCCAAAAAGACTAAATTACTTATTTTCTTACCTGCATCACTCTCCCATCTTAAATCCTTCTTTGCTATCTCTTCTCTCAACAATACCACTCTTACACCTGATTTTCACACAAAAGTCCTTGGCACAATCATAGATGATCAACTTAAATTTGAGCATCACGTACATTACTGTGTCAAGAAAATCCACCAAAAGTCGGGTCTTTTATATAGAACAGAAGATTCTTTACACCCGACTCCAGAATCTCACTTGTCCAAGCTTACCTTCTCCCTAACCAACTCTATAGCTCTCAAATCTTAACTAACTTACAGTCCTCTCTTCTTTCTAAATTGGAAACCAGCTACAATAAAATTGCAAGATTTGCAGCCAATCTACCTCCTAAATCATACCACTGTCATGCTCTATTTACACTCAGTTAGAGTTTCCTAACCAGCTCCTGTCCACTCAGCTGCTCATCATCCATTCTGTCCTTAACAAGCCCTCTGCCTGTCCTAACTTATACACTCTGCTCAACCTATATAAGCCCTCTCAGTCCCTCAGAAGTTCAGGTAAATGTCTCTTACAGATATACAAACCAAATAAATCTATTGGCCAAAATCTTTACAGCTACATTCCGCTCTTGCTTGGAATTATCTCCCTCTTTTCCTCAGATCTATTCCTCAAGTCCAGAAGTTTAAGAAAGCTCCAAAAAATTACTTGTGTAGTACCTGGCTACGTCACTGTAATCACCCTACTTGAATTTCTTCCCTAAGTTCTCATACTCTGTGGACAATCACCTTCTTTTTATTTCCTCATATCTATTATGTTTTTTTTCCTCATTTCTTTTAGATGTTTTATATTTTAATTTTTCAAGTAGTCTTCTTCTCTTTGTATGTATAGCTGTTAAATATTTATATTGTCTAATTCTTGAGGAGCTTTTCTCCACGGGCTTCCACTGAAAAAGGGCACTAGCTCAGTTGGACTAGCCCAGTTAACAAATGTCAAATAAATAAATAAATAATTGCTAATTACTAATTACTGGAGATGTTTGGCCTGTTAACTAGGATATGGGCACATGTTTTATGATTATAAATGCATTTTGTCATTCAGGAACAACATATAGTTACTCAAACAAAAATATGCAAAGACATGGTAAACATGCCAGTTTTTAAAAATGGCTCTTTAAATTTTAAGGAAAAAGAATTACATTGTAAGCTTACTGTATATAGAAAATCTGGTGTCTTCTCATGTACTGTGTTGCAAATAACCTCTGTGTGTCTTCTTCCTTTGTTATATTCTAATTCATATTCATACAGAAAATATGCTGACTAGCCTCACGTAATACTTTGTCATACACCTAATACTTAAAAACGTTGTAATACTCAAATTAGTGGTGTGCCTTTTTGTCCTAAAATACTCTCTACAATTCATGGTGTCCATTAGTAAACATTATTAACAACTGTTTGTTTCGGTGATGCAACACTAGAAATTCTTTTGCCTAGTTAACCATTAAGATATACATATAAAATGGAGTTTTGGTAAATCTGCAAAGTGAATGAAAGACCCATATCATTATTTTGTAAGGTGTAAAAAAGGTCCTTTATTCTTTCAGTGTTCTACAGTAAAAGCTGTTTCTTATAACCAACAAGGTGGCATATCCATGCTTGTTTTCAAAATCATATATACATATGATAACACAATTTAATTAAAAATGTGCATCCACATGCACTCCCAATTTCTGAATAGTCTTGTACTGAAGTTAAAATGTGTGTGTGTGTGTGTGTGTGTGTGTGTGTGTGTGTGTGTGTGTGTGTGTGTGTGTGTGTGTGTGAGTGTGTGTGTGTGTGTGTCCATTAGCATGTTGAGGAAACAAAAATGTAGTAGGTTCAAATGAAGTTAGTTGCCTTGTACTTTAACACACGTGTAACATGTTTCAAGACACATCTATGTGTAATAGATGTAGTGATGACTTTACATCAACAATACTCCAATAAAAATTAAGTTCCCAGGAAATGGAAGTTGCTTGTTTAAAAGAGGTCTTATACACCTGACGTAGGAATCCTGTTTCACCACATGCATCTTCAGCAGGACTTGATAAATTGCCTATGATTTTATGCATTTTTGTAAAACATAAAAATAAGGATCCACAAGTTCATTACTGAGTAACACTAAATGTCCTTATTTGTAAAAAAATGTAAAACTGTATCCCTGAATAGTAAATCACATTGGTTCTAAGTTAAAATTTTGCCATGAAAACTTAGACAATAATAATTTTCTGTCTGCAACAATCAATTGCATATATTTATATAGTAATTCCTATTTGTAATGACCATGTTGTCACCCTTTTCAGTAACTCTTACAACAGTATGTTCTTAAATCGCTGAAAATTTCATGCTTCCTACATTTAAATTAGTCTTCAGATTGAATTTCAAAAACTCCAACCATGCTTAACGAAAGACAAATTGTGATAAGCTATAATAATTGGATTTAAATTGAGGATATAAACTGACTCAATATTTAGTGAGGAATTTGAGAAGTGTGAATTTGACGAGGAATCAGTAAAATCATACTAAAAATCTTGTAGTTTCCACCTACTCAAACACAATGCTGTCAGAATGATATAAATGCAGAATGTAAGAGGTAAAAGTATTTTGTAAAGTATCACATGCTCCATGTAGATTTAATTGTAATAGCTTGTTTGTAACTTTGTATAAAAATGGATAATATCAATAATAATAACATGTTTATTTTGGAACTAAATTTTGGGACTAAAATTGTGTCCTTTTCAAAATCTGAAGGAAGTGTCTCTGAAACAATATGCGTTGATAAGTTTATTACAGTTATACCTAGTAATACCCCCTCACTAAGTGGGATTGTGCCAGTTTACTGCTGACTATGTAGTGGGGAATCATTAGCAGAAAGGACCAGGTTGCTATTTGAACTAATGATGTTATTGTCACCACATATGCACCAGCCAAACAAAATACTCATGATTCTGAGAACCATTATTCTCAATGGATGGTGCAGAAGAGCTGTTATTCTAAATGGATGGTGCAGAAGACACTGTAGAACTTGTAATATATCTTCTAATGTTTTGGACTTTCCTCATCCTCTTGCTTTGTTGCCTTCCTGGTATGTAAAAAACTCACCTTTTCTTAAAATCATGAAGGTCACATTGCAGTCTCTGCTTCTTGCATTTAATAACTTTCAGTTCATCTTTCTCCATTACTGATAGAGAGTGATCACCTGCTTCTTAAAATGACTGGCATGCACCATTTGTGTATAAGTGATGCTGTAACTCAATTGCCTCAGTCTTGAATTTAGACTACTTTCGACAATCCTTCACCATGAAAGTTTTATGCCAGCCCTGAATGTAAGAAAGAGATATTTTGTTGATACTATTTTAAATTTACTACATTCTCTTCAAAAGAGTCTGCTGGTGGTTTGCTGACCATAAGACATCTTAAGAAAATTCCTTGGCAAAGTACTTGTCCAGATGTTTGCAAATGAAACAAAAACATCTATGGTCATAAATTTAGAAAGCAAAAGAGAACTAAAGTACAATTATTGGACCAGGAGCTGATGAGTAACTACACTGAGCAAACAGAAACTGAGTTGTTAAGATGTCAGAAAGAGCTGTTTCTTATGCATAACAGAAAATTGACACTGTACGAACAAAGAAGTTTAGTTAAATATGCAAATCACATTCAAACTCTCTCGAAAGCATTAGCCCGTATTATTAATCAGACGAAATCGACACGATTAATTACCGAAATAAATCATAATAATACGTTATATACTGATAAGTCAGATGTCATGAAGATTTTTGAATCAATTTTTAATCAGATATATGGTGAGCAACAAACTCATGGGCATGATGAAGAGAGAAAAGAGTTCTTACAGAAAATTAATTTTCCAAAGATTGACGAGGATTCTCAGGGAGAATTGACTGCATTGATTACAGTTGATGAAGTTCTAGAGGCAATTAAGAAACTAAAGCCACATAAAGCCCCAGGACCAGATGGTATGACCTCTGAATTTTATAAATCTTTTAGTGGGATTCTGAGCACCGTACTTTCACAGACCTTTAATTATATCATTTGAATGGCAGCAATGATCTTCATTTTAATGCCTCAAGAACAATTCTGTTATTGAAAGAGAATAGTGATCCCAAAAATCCAGACAATTATAGGCCCATATCATTGTTGAATATTGATATGAAAATCATGACATCTATTCTAGCTAGTAGATTAAAAAAAATAATAAACTTGATAATATCAGAAGAACAGGCGGGGTTTATAGATGGGAGACAGACTACAGACAATACATTAACTCTTCATACTTTAATATCTTATGCAAAGTATAAAAATATGAACATATATGCTTTAATAATTAATGCTCAAAAAGCATTCGATAGAGTTAATTTGGCTTATTTATTTGAAACATTATCATATTTCAATATACCTCAGCTTTTTATTTCTATGTTAAGAAATTTATACAAGAATGCATACACTAGTTTATATATAAATCATGAATGTTCCAAAAGGATTCAAATTAAAAATGGAACTCGACAGGGGTGCCCATTGTCTCCCATACTGTTTAATCTGTATTTGGAACCTTTATTTCTTCATATGAAACAAAAAGTTTTTTATAATTCTCCTGTACTTCTTGGGATAAAGGTTAGGATGGCTGCTTTTGCAGATGATTTAAATATATACAGTACCACACCAGTGTCAGATACGGAAAAAATACTAACAGCAATACAAACCTTTGAGAAAATTGCTAATTACAGACTAAATTTTAAAAAAAACAAAATATTCCCTCTAAAGACACCTACACCTTTTTCAATGCTACCATTGATAGGACGAATAAGGACAGAAGAAAGAATAAAATATTTGGGGATTGACTTTTCAACTGAAAATAGAGAATTTTTTATCAACAATATTAAGGCAACCGGAGACCGAATAACAATGGATTTGAAAAGATGGAGTAAGTTGAAGCTACCGATGATGGCAAGAGCAGCGATAATAAAAATGAACGTTCTCCCCAGAATGCTATATATTTTTAGAGCAGCACAACTTAAAATCACGAAATCCTTTTTCAAGCAATTTCAGATAGGATTGGGGAAATTTCTGTGGGAACCCAGAAAAATGAGAATATCCTATGAAAAACTGATGGCTCCTAAAACGAGGGGTTGGATTTACCAGATTTTGAGATGTATTATACAGTGATTCAGGCCAATAGGATTTTAAGGGTGTCTTACTTGGATAGTGAAAATAGAAAATGGATACCCAAATGGGTACTGCTAAATTATAAACATATAAAAGGGAAGAGAATTAATGTTAAAGCTGTACCATTTTTGAATATAAAACATTGAGTAAATATGAGTTAATGGAACACATCAAGGTATGGGCAGTGGCGACTCAAACTCTGTTTGCCTCCTTGAACCTTTTAAAATATATGATGATGTTTCAACCGTTTGATGGAAATCCAAATATAACTATTGGTAATCAACTGATAGACTTAAAGAAATATCCATTTATTAAGGAATTAACTGTAAGGGATTTATACCCCTTCCTAGGAGTAGCGGTACATGATATCTTAAAAGAGATGAATCTTCCCATCTCTTATTTAATTATAATGAGGCAGTTAAAAGATTTGGCCATAAATTATTTTACCAGTTCTGAAATAAAAAAAGAGGAACTAGTTATTTCAGGTCATCTGTGGGAAGCATTGCAACAAGATAGAAAATATATATCCTCAGCGTATAAAATGGCAAAAGAGAGAAAATATAATAATCATATTCTGTTATCCAAATACTGGAGAGAGAAATTGCCATCCCTAGACGACAATAAAATAGTAGAGGCGTTTAACTTAACATTAAAATCTGTATCACTTCAAAAACTGGTCTTTACTCAATTGATGATATTTAACAATGCATATTATACCCATCTTACACTTCATAAATTTGATTCAAAAAAGTCACCTAAATGTCCACAGTGTGTAGATCAGACAGCAGACCTGTTACACATGTTCTGGAGTTGCAAGTGCATTTATAAATTATGGAATTCTTTAAAGTTACAACTACAAAAATGGGTTACCAAAACTCAACACTCTCCTGGGAATTTCTGATTTTACATATTCCACCAGAGAATTTGGATAAAACAAAAAGATTCTAATTATGAATATTAGTTTACTAATGAAATTATATATAGCCACAAATTGGTTGAACCCAGCACAGGTGTCGTGGCAAAATTTCAGGCTGTTAGCGATTAAGCATATATTAGCACAAATTGTTAATTAGAAATAATAAGAAAAGTATAAACAGCACAAAATTTGGGAACAAATCTTTAATATTATTTTGGCGTAGCGTTCCTATCCACTTTCCGTCAGGACATTCTGTATGTGTACCAACACATTCTTGGATTAGATAGAAAATGTAGAAATAATACAAATTATTGGCTTGAGTTGGTTTATAATTGTCTATTGTAGATACTTTTATGTTTAATTTTTTGTGATTTTAATTTCCTGTACTTGGTTAAAATGATATTTATTCTTAATGTATTATAGGGAAATTCAAAATGGAACTAAAACATTGGAAGCAATATTGTACATAATGTAAATAGTGTGTGAAATGTATAATGGTTTGGCAAAACAATAAAAATGAGTATTGAAAAAAAAAAAAAAAGAAAGCAAAAGAGACTGCTCAGTCATTTCAAAAGGTAGAGTTTTGTTCAACAGAAGTTAATTGAGTGATATTCTCTAAGGTTTGGTTAAGTTATCACATTTTTAAATTTCAGTGGTGTAACAGCAAAATAATCCCCTGAATTCAATAATCCTCTGTGCAAGGAGGATGGCAGTGGGCCTTCCTTAATATGCATGGAGTGTGGATGAGTGCGTGGGGCGTGGCTGAGAGCAGAGCTCTCAGAATAAACATGTCCCTGCAAAGTAGAACAGAAGAATCTGTACATAAACAAGTGAGACCACACATAAGTGTCCGCATATCCCCACCAACAGTCCCCATGTGTTCAACAGCAACAGTGCACCAAAAGAAAACATGAAGAAACCCTTGTAGTAATGTTTTTAAAACTCCGAGTACAGCTAACCATAGGTGCGTGTGTCTGCCCATCGCATAGCTACAGGTAAAGCAGCATGAAAGGCTGAAGAGGATAACAAGGAAGGTATAGCAAATAAAGCAGCACATCAATAGCGTTGTGGTCAGAGCATCCGCCTAACAAGGAGGCATTCCCGGCTCGAGTCCCGCTGCAGCACATACCATTTTCCAAGTGTAATCTGTATACGAACAATTATGTGCATTTTATTGTTGTAGTATCTACCAAATAACAATTAAATGTGAACTGGAGTACTGCATGAAATGCACATGTGAAGAGTCAGTACCAGAATGAGTAAGTCAGCAATAAGCAGGCATAAGCACAGATAAGTATAAGTAAGCAAATGTAAGTAATAGTAAGCGTGTGCAAGTGCATATGGGCGGGTAAAGCACCGCTGACACAGATCAAGCAAAGGAGATGCTAACTGCATGTAACACACTGTGACTGGAAGTTAGCAGTGCTAACCTCTGTGCAAATCCACTCACAACCGCTTGAAGTGCCTTAAGCACACCATATCAAACAGCTGGTGTCACGCGTGGGTCTGTGTACACTAAAGGAGTCATTCATAGGTATCGTAAAGCATACGTGGCACACAAGGATGGCCGGTATGCACAAGAAACACAGTACCCAGCAATACCAGTCAACATGACCGGATATATAGCTAAAGAATTAGAGGTATATGTGTTCATATGAATACCCATAACTATATAGATATATACTTCCCCTCTCTGTAGAATAAATGTATACATACATCGATAGACATATAACTAAATACCTACAAATACAGATATACATATGCAGACACCCATACATCCACATGTTAGATATATATATATATATATATATATATACTGACATATACATATATATATATATACATGTATGTGTGTGTGTGTGTGTGTGTGTGTATGTGTGTGTGTGTGCGTAGATATACACAGATATATAACTATGATAAGATACAGTACCGAAGAATGACATATGTTCACAGGCCATGCCAATGGAGGTGAGGAGCCCAAGCAAGAAACGTGTAACATGTAGCATGACCCCCCCCCCCCCAGCCGGACAGAGGAAACATGAAAATAAACCAACAAACAATGTAAACAGTCCACTGCTCCCCAGACCACAGACAGGATACAACCGGGGGGACACAGTGGACCCATGAAGTCTAATCTTGGAACAAAGACAGGAGAATCCCTTGCGGGACACCCCAAAATTTGTCATATTATGGGAGGAAGCCTGTGCGATTATCTATCAAGACGAAGTGTTTACATACCTGGAATACAAGGGTGGGAAAGCCTGATGACCCATGGGTCGAGAAGACATACAAGATGGGTCACGTGAAGTGGAGAATAGGCTGTGTGTAGTGTATGTTTAGACCCGACATGCACCCACAGTAAGGATGAGTGCTGTAGAGGAGGTGTGGGTGGGGGAACTATGGATAGCTAATTATGGGTCTAGGCGTGCAGGTGTTTGCTGTAGTGGGTCTATAGGGCCAACCCCATGGATGTAAGAAATAATGTTCATTGGGCAGATGCACCGCCCTATGAGCAGCCACACCCGCTACGAGTCCCACTGCAGCAAAGTCTATTTTACATGGCAAAGAATGGAATAACCAGATGTTGATGTATATATATCGAGGTATGTTTGTGTATATCTACCCATAGCTACATGGAGATATACCTCACCCTCTCTGTAGTACAAATGTATACATACAGAGACAAAATACATATAAATACCCACATATAGATATATACAGATGCAGACACCCTTACATCCATATGTCATTAGACATATATATACAGCAATATATAAATATGTATATATATATATATATATATATATATATATATATATATATATATATATATATATATATATATATATATATATATATATATATATATATATATATATATATATACATATATATATATATATATATATATATATATATATATATATATATATATATATATATGGGTTCCTATCACTTCATCAAACTGTGTAATCACTGACACTCACCTCTTGACACCAATCCATCGTCCATATCGACAATTCCAGTGGCGATCTTCCCCTCACAGGACCCATGGTAGCTTTCAAGGTAAATTATACGGAATCACGTAAACCCTGATCGGTGTAACACAGGAAGAAGCGCTACCATGGGTCCTGTGAGGGGGAAGATCGCTTACCGGAATTGTCGATGATATGGACGCATGGATCGGTGTCGAAGAGGTGAGTGTCAGTGATTACACAGTTCGATGAAGTGATAGGAACCCATATATATATATATATATGTATGCATACATATACAGATATATATGTATATAGTTATGTAGACATATATATATATATATATATATATATATATATATATATATATATATATATATATATATATATATATATATATATGTGTGTGTGTGTGTGTGTGTGTGTGTGTGTGTGCGTGCGTGTGTGTGTGTGTGTGTGTGTGTGTGTGTGTGTGTGTGTGTGTGTAAATATACACATATATATAGCTAGGATATGATACAGCAGTTACGAATTACATATGTTCACCGTGCAAATGGAAGTGAGGTGTCCAATCAACAAATGTGTAACACTTGGCATCAACCCCCCCTCCCCCCCAGCTAGACCAGTGAAACATACAGACACAGAATAAAAGTAACCACACCACGGCTTCTCAGACTACAGGCAGGATACTACCAGTGGTAGAGACCCATCAAGTCTAATCTTGAAACAAAAACATGGATGTCCCTTGTGAGACACCCAAAAATACATTGATTTTTGGGCTTCTTGCCATTACACTGATGTCTAACGGCAGGCCACACATGTTCCGGGTTTACAAAGTAGGGGAAGCCTGATGATTCATGGGGTGAGACAACATACTTGATGAGTCCCGAGAAATGGGGAGTGGGTAGAGTGTACTGGTGTGGCCAGATCCGACCTGCACCCATAGTAAGGAAGAGTGCCGAAGAGGATGTGCAGTTTGGGAACTATGGGTATGAAATTATGGGCCTAGCTGTGCAGGTGTTGGCTGGAGTGGTTCTATGTGGACCATCCCAGGGATGTAAGCAATAATCTGCATTGGCCAGGGCTGCCAACCAACGGGCAGCCACTCCCGCTATGAGTCCCACTGCAGCACAGTCTACTGTACATGGCAAAGAATGGAAAAAACAGATGTAGAAGTAAAAATGAAGAGGTGTGTGTGTGTGTGTGTGTGTTTGTGTGTGTGTGTGTGTGTGTGTGTGTGTGTGTGTATACCCATACCTACATTTAGTTATACCTCCCCCTCTCTGTAGTACAAATGTATACATACGGAGATAGAATATAATTAAATACCCACATATAGATATATACATATGCAGACACCCATACATCCATATGACATTAGATTTTATATATATATTTATATATATATATATATATATATATATATATATATATATATATATATATATATATATATATATATATATATATATATATATATATATATATATATATATGCATACATATACATATATATATCTATATATATATATCTATATATATATATATAATGTGTGTGTGTTTGTGTGCAAGTGTGTGTGTGTGTGTGATATATATATATATATATATATATATATATATATATATATATATAAAAAATGTGTGTGTGTTTGTGTGCAAGTGTGTGTGTGTGTGTGTGTGTGTGTGTGTGTGTGTGTGTGTGTGTGTGTGTGTGTGTGTGTGTGTGTATACAGATATGTAGAAATATATATGTATATATGTGTGTATACATACACATAGCTAGGATATGATACAGCAGTTAAGAATGACATGTTCACAGGCCGTGCCAATGGGGACGAGGGGTCCAATTAACAAACATGTAACACATAGCATCAACCCCCCCCCCCAGCTAGAGAGGTGAAACATACAAACACATGATACAAGTAAACACATCACTGCTTCCCAGACTACAGGCAGGATACTTCCAGTGGGAGACACCCGCCAGGTCTAATCTTGAAACAAAGACATCAGTGTCCCTTGTGGGACACCCCAAAAATTGATGATGATCAGAGTCAGTCCCTGTAATGATTTATCTAACCAGGCCGTGTACGTACACGGACCAGTAGGTTGGGCAAGCCTGATGACCCATGGGTCGAGACAATGTACGACATGGGTCCTGAGACGTGGAGAGTGGGCAGTGTGTAGTGGTGTGGTTAGACCCCACCTGCACCCACAGTAAGAATGAATGCTATAGAGGAGGGCAGGTGGGTGAACTATCGGTATGCAATTTTGTGCCTGGGCATGCAGGTGCTGGCTGGAGCAGTTGTATTCGGACTGTCCCGGGGATGTAAGTAATATTGCGAATTGGGCAGAGCGTCCGCTCATACTTCAAAAACCTCTAAGAGCAAAACCTCTGGACTGAACCTAAACCGTTGGGGGGACAAATAGGGACAGAAATTAAATATTCCACTTACAACCTTAGAAAGCTGATAGAACAATAGGTCATGCATTAGCAGGACTCGTCTGAAGAATGTGGAGTCTTAAACCCAAATACTTGTCTGTATTTATTGACTTCAGTTCCCAGGTATTTGCCAGACAGGTGCAGATTGTAAGAGGAATACACCAAAATTATGAAGCAATCTCTTGACAGTCTGCAAAAACTGTACAGACAGGTATGCTGTCGCCTAATGGGCAATGATTCCCGATATGAGTCCCACTGCAGCACAGTCCAGTTTACATGGCAAAGTATGGTATAATCATATGTGTTGTTGCATAACTCACTACACAACACCTACGAACACATGGTCACAACACCCCACTGTAGGTATGTAAGCCGATCTAATTGGCATCACAAAGTGTTATTGTTGTCCTCAACCCCACCCAGGGGTGTGATTGTCCAATGCAAACACCAAATGCAGTGTATATGCACAGCTGTTGTCATAGACAAGATGGCCAGCTGTGAACCTTCCCTGCAGCCGTCCTGCACATCCCCGGATAATTCTCCTACTAACTCCCCCCTTTGTGCCCCATGCACACCATGTACCTATCAGCCCCTGTTCCATTTCTATTAATGTTTATGGTTACACGTAGGTGACACCCTCTTCCCCCACTATATTGCCAGTATCTGGAACCCCATCCCACATGTAGTATCACACTTGTCCCACAGGACACATGTAAATAACACATGAAGGAACACCACAAGCACACTTGGATCAGCACAGGCTCACCACCTTGCGAAACCCTCCTCCCCAACTCACACTTAATACCACTACATCAACTAGTGAAACCGACACCTCTTGTCCTGCTTCGCATACAAATTCCAACATCCGACATACCTTCCCTATTGCTCCCCATCCAATTATACCTATGGGCTACTAGACAGTGACAATGTCACCCCCACTACCTACCTACCTATTCCTTAACTATTCCCCTCTACTATACTACACAGGTATGGAATAACTACACCTACCCCGAATACCTGCATGTAACCCATCCAGACCTGTTAAACAAGAATCCAACTTCACCTTAAACCGACCTTTGTCAGCAGTCATACCTGACATGTACACCTGACCTAAGCATGGATAATACCGACATGTTAACGTAAACTAAGCATGAAGAATGGGAGACATAGCTATGTTACATCTGTTACCCTCTATGAATGGGAACACCCCAGTATTAATTGGAATAAGCAGCAGGGGTCAATGTGGAGCTCTACTTCCCGGGCCACCACTGACAATGGACAAGCATACAGTCGGATTGTCCTGGTTGACAAATGTGAACTAAATACACAAAAGTTGTGCATGTGTATGTGGGAGCAAGCGGGTGTAAGCCTGTTCGGCCACCGGTATGCGATTATCACACTCGTGAAGTAATGTAGAGGCTAACTCAGTGCAAGACGCCACAACCAGAGGTCAGCAATGCTGTGCTTCGCACAAACCAGCACATACCTGCCTACAAATGTTCTACATTGCCTTAGTCACTCTGTGACCAACAGCAGTTGTAGTGGCCATTAACAAAATAATCTGCACTGCCAGGTTGAAAACCCCCGACTCTGCACACTATAGTCAATGTGAGTTCTACTAAGTCATGGCAGATACACATTCAGCTGCTGTGATCACAAACATATCATCCAGTACAGTCATTCAACAGTATAGGTAATGTATATAAGTGTGTACATTAATACCAGCATACATGTGTCCATTGCTCAACCACAGTATTATGAGCAGTCTATGTGCATCACAGAACAGTGCCTGTCCACTCATACTGTGAGAACAGTAGTCCTGCATAATACCGAAGGGAATAATGATATATACGGTGCAAATCGTGGGGGCGTGTGAGTGTGCTTCATGCACGGTATGTCACACCTGGGGCATTGGTTCCGTGGAACCAGGAGATGAGGCTTGCCAGATGTGTGAACAAACCGCTGCTACACATAACCCTGGCAGGATGCTACCAGTGGGAGACACACTGTAGACCAGCTAGGTCTACTCCTGACACAACAACAGGTTTGTCCCTGGTAGGATGAACCAACAGTTGTGGGTGACATTGATGTCTCCACCAGTATCGGATCAAGGGAAGGCTGGTATGTATGTGGACTAAATGGACAAAGAGCCTGCAGATGATTGCATTGGGACATTATACTGGAGGAGTACTGAGAAGTGCAGAGAGGAAAATGTGTGGAGGTGTGGTATGGTAGGGCTAGTAACTGGGGAATGGATGGATGCTGTGTTAGTGGAGCTCGGGGGCTGGGGGAAGGGAACATGGGTATGTCATTATGGTAGACATATGCAAATGAAGCAGAACAGAAACAGTGTAGTGGGTAGAGCATCCGCCTAACTCACACGCATTCCCGGGTCATGTCCCACTGCAGCACATACTATTTACCATGTGAAATCCGTATGTTAACATCGTTGTGCTGTACAACCTACTTAATAACATTTATACTTGCACAGGAGTACTGCCTTAAATGCACATGTGAAGTGTCATAATGACTAAGGCACTAGTAAGCAGGTGTAAGCGCATAACAGTAGTAGTACGCATGGATAAGCAGTTGTAAGCGTGTGTATGTGTATTTGCATGGGGTAAGAATTGCCTACATAGATTGAGCTAAGTAGATGCTAGCTGAGTGTAAGGAAACGCAACCGGACGTTAGCATTGCTTAGCTCTGTGCAAACCCGTGCACACCTGCTCAAATGTCCCTAACTCACTCTGTATCAGACAGCTGGTGTTCTGCCCTGAAACAAAATATACAGCCTCTGCAAGGCCCAAACCCGGGGTCCTGCACATCATACACTATGTGATTTACTAGTAAACCATGGCAGATGTACATACATGCTTATTTCACATACATATCATCCAGCACAATCAGTCAACATCACAGGGAATATAGTAATATCATACCACACAACCTCTTAATGCATGAATCCCGGACATAGTGCACCATAATGTGGGTACATATAGGGTTATCTGTCATATCTTGCTCTACTACACTTAAAATGTTGCAAGTTACACAGTTATATGTAGTAGAACACATATACTGAAGGAGATAATAAGTCTGAAACACGTACGTGTCGGCACAAATGAGTGACCTCAGTCCTAAGGTCATCCATGTCAATTGCCAAGAGAATGAGGTACAGGCCACACATATAGGCTGAACATGCATGGACATATGGACAGATATACATCGGTAAATGTAGACAGATAGACAGCTATAGGAATATATAGGTGTATGTATGACTCACAAATAACCATATAACAGCAATTGTACAAAGACAAATATGTTCAGTGTGTATGTATATATATATATATATATATATATATATATATATATATATATATATATATATATATATGGGTCTACTTAACATGGTCGACAGCTCATTTGATCGACTTTTATTTGGTCGACAATTCATTTGATCGACAAGCTGTGCCCCCCCCCCCCCAACTATATATATCAACTCCAGGTTCGCACAACATTGGGGAGGGGGGCAAATCTGCCTGTCGACCATATGAATTGTTGACCAAATAACTGTCGATCAAATGAACTGTCGACCATGTGAAGGGGACCCATATATATATATATATATATATATATATATATATATATATATATATATATATATATATTTCTACATACATACACATATATATATGAATACATATACATAGCTAGAGCTATATCAATGTCCAGTTCTATCCCTCTATATATGGGGGTGTCACATATATAATTATGCAGATATATATATATATATATATATATATATATATATATATATATATATATATATATATATATATATATATAAAAATGGATCTACTACTATTCACCGAAAACAAATTTCACTGAAAACACAATTCACCGAAACACATTTCACCGAAAGTTGTAGATGGCCTTTTCCCCACTGTAGTGCAACTCTGGAGTTAGTATATATAGTAAGAGGGAGTGAGGGGGGCACCAACCCCCACATGGGAGGTGCAGGGGGCATAGGCCCCCACATATTTTAAATATTTTGAATTATATACATGGATACATGTAATTGCAATATATTACTGTTCTCTGACAATAATATATACCCCCACACCCCCCTTACTACATATACTAACTCCAGGGTTGCACTACAGTGGGGTAAAGGCCATCTACAACTTTCAGTGAAATGTGTTTCTCTGAATTGTGTTTTCGGTGAAATGAGCTTTCTGTGAAAAGTGCATTCTAATTTGATTTTTGGTGAAATGTGCTTTCGGTGAATAGCAGTAGATCCATATATATATATATATATATACATATATATATATATATATATATATATATATATATACACACATAAATATATATATATATATATATATATATATATATATATATATATATATATATATATATATATATATATACAGATAGACATGTGTATATGATTTCCACATGGGAACGGACTCCTGGCCCACTCCGTACTACATAACAGACCATGAGCACAGTTAATGGGGGTGGGGGCACATATGAGGGACACCTGGTAATTACTGCCATGTAACCCCCCCCCCAGCCCTAACGGATATGCTGTGCAATCCAATATCCAGCACATGCAGTACTTGACAGCAGAACTCACCACAACACATCTACAATGCTCCAACAGTAATCCAAGTCACCTGTACATGTCAGGGCAATATATGTAACATATCAGGCAGATAAGCCAGTGTACCACAGGCAATGTACAATGTTGAAGGGGTACACATTATAACAGTACAGATATGCACACACATCTATACATTGACAATCATGTTCAGGTATACGTAAATATCGATATATATATATATATACATATATGTTGTTGTTGTGTCTTTCGGCTTTTCCCGGTTAATGGTCGCCACAGCGGAACTCCGGTCCGCTAATGATTGGCAGTAGATTTGTTACGTGCCGAGTTGCCAGCTCTGATGCACAACCTTCAACGAAGGTACGCCCATTCACGCATGTCTCCACACAGAAGACGCTGTAGCTGAGAATCGAACAGGACAACATCTTACTGTGAGGTGACAACGCTACCGCAGCACCACCACTGCAGTAATATATATATAGATATATATATGGATAAGAGATATGAGGTATATGGGTACATACACATATACACAGACAAAGGGTATTAGTAGCCATACATATGTAGAAGTAGTGTGGACGTACTGGGTGCAATGTATATCCCGAGCCACAAGCCCTGTGACTGGTACCTGCGACATGTGTAGTGTGGCAGCTAGCCCCACAAAGGTGATACTTACATTACACATATACCCACTAACAATTTAAAGGACAAGGCACGACACACAGGTATGTATACACAGACAACCTTTATTTGTGTACCATACAATAATGTGTGCCATTACTGACAGCACATAGATGTTGATGTATATAACCAGTGATGGATGCAAGGCCCACACAAAACAGTAGATGCAGACAGTGCGGATATATAACATACTATGGTGTCCAGGCCAAGGCCTTCAATTCGTACAACAGTAGACAAAGGATTTGCCTGCATGATAAGTAACAATCAGCAATATCAGATGTAGTTCATCAGCCTCCAATTACACCCTGTAGTCAAGCCCTAGGGGGACATTCATTACTTGTGGTAATGTCAATGTATCTGTCACATGTATGGACCCTGACCAACAAATGTTGTGTGAGTCCACGTTCTGATTGGGATGATAGTAGGAATGCTAGCAGTAATTAATGATAGGCCATTACCTGACAACCCCTAACCGTAACACAGCAGGACATAGCCTGCCATATATGTGGAGGACAAAGGCAGGAACACAGGGCCATACTCACAATATTGCAGTTACACACCATGGAACATGGTGGTGTTACAGGATGTGTTGCAAAATACCTTTATGCAGGAATTAGACATCAGGGACACAGATGGATATAGCCATGTACTGCTAGCATGCAACACACACACTGCCAGTGTAATATCAGACACAGGACCTGTGTGGTGGACAGACAACACATGATAGACAGACCTCTGTCCAGCTAGAGGATAGGCCCACAGTAGTGAGCTATGCAGACAGACTTCAGTCCAAGGTAAACTAGTATGTACACACACACACCCTGTAACACCAGTACTATGCAAATCATTACATCACTCTACTCACAGTCTGTCTGTATGTCCTGATCCTCTTACATATATGTGGCTGCCCTGAGTGGGCAGGTTCTCCTCTAAGAGGTATTGCTACTTGCTCTCTGTAACATTGATGCCCACCCACAGGAAGGATGTCCATCACACAGGGAATTTACAGGGAATACGCCCACATGATGTAAGGATTTATAGTGGGTGGTTGCCATGACCATGGTAATTGGAAGTACTACACATGTGTACTCAGATATAGATGGCTATCTGGATAAGTACATGTCCAAATAGTTCCACCATATGTCCTGGACATGGAGTGTAGCCCTACCCCAGCCCCTATAGTCCCAATGCCGTAGTGCAAGGGGATGTCAGGTATGTATAGCGGGTATATTAGTAGACACTTGCTACTGTCATTGGGATTGTTTTCACAGACATGGTGTGTGTGGAAGGTGACATCTGCTCATAACATGTGTGCCATTGGCTACTGACATCCTAAGGTTATCATTGTACAGTACCTGCATATATAGCAGGCTCGACAGCCATGTCACAACACAGGGTAGGATACACCAACAACCAATGTGAACACAGCCACAGCCACATATGGTACGCTAGCATAATAGGACAGTATATGGACTATCTGTCCTACACCATCCTCATATGTGCCACTTACAGAATGACCCTACATATACTGGGCTGCTACACAGTTTGGTCTGATGGCTGTCTGTGGTATGGGACATGTGTGTGTATGGCCATACAAACATGTACGGTAAAATGGTACCATACAATGGGGCAGCATGTAACATCAGATAGAAGGGGAGCTAGAACAATGACATCTACCACAATCTGTACACAGGCCACAGCACATATTAACAATACACACACTGCTGACATTCACCATCACTACACAGACCTCAGTACTGTACAAATATCCACAGAATGTCCAGGTTATGGCATGAAATGTAACCCCTACTGTACATGACACGTGTAGCAATCTGATATATCACTGGCTTGTTATTAGATATGATGACACTATTTACGGTGTACAGCACATATGCACCACTTCATGCATGAGATATGTACAAGGGTTGACAGAGGTGTGGCTGACAGCACATACACAGGGCCAGAATAGATATGTTGCTGTGATACCCTCATAAATATACCATTGTAACAGGGTTTGTTGCAACATATATCCAATGAGGGAAATGTAGCCAGTAACTGTCATGGCCTTCACCATCAACAGACAGCAGTCCTCACACTACATTCTGCATTCCACAGATAGATGCATCATGGCTGACACATGACACCAAAGGCACAACACTGCCCAGTCTGCAGATGACCCTACAGAAGGGGAGTCCTCATATACATGATACTGACATGGCAGGTATTGTGACATGTATGACAGGCATATCCAGACAAACACCGTTAAACCAGCATTACTCTGTATGCAGTATAGCAGCACTTACAGTCTGTAGTCAGGTCAGGCACATCCCCCTCCTGTTTCTTGCCTTCTTTCCGCAGTGTATGTTGCTAGAGATAAATCCCCAACCCATCTGAGATGCTGTTTGCCGAACAATAGTTCTAGCTCCTTCTCACAGTGACAGACAAGGGCCAACACCACCAGGATGTTCTCAAGTATTGGAGTGCATTTCCATGCAATTGGCTATGGGAATGTTATCACAGCCGTTCCAAATGCAATCAGCTAGGTGAGGGCTGCAATTCGTGCAGATGCCATCAGCTGATCATGAGCATCACTTAAAATACACATGCTGCTGCCTAAGCAAAGCATGTGTGGGCCTCCACATCCACCAGAGAGGGAGTGGGGGAGGCGGACAGAGGAGCATACATGTCAGGGAGGGGTGGGAGAGTAAAACTGATGCATGTCTGTGTCACACACCTACCCACACATGGTATCGAACCCTGACAGCTATGTAGTGCTATCACAGTTCGATGCTGTTATTGGATGCACCACATGGGCTATCTGGTGAGGAGCACTCAGAAGATATATGTGATGGTGAGTGACATCTGCAACAGGGATATGGTAGATATACAGTAGGTGACATACATGTGCCGGTCTGCATGAACTGGTACCAGCGTCAATGCAGGCACACTCACATAGGGACACACACATATTAACACACTTGGCAGTGCCAGGAGTGCAACTCATCACTAGTGAGATTGCCACAAGACATCAATGTGCAGGAAACATATGCACCACATGGGTCATACGGAGGTCGTATGGGCAGTGGGTATGAGGGAGTGTCAGACATCAGGCAGCATGCTTCACTGTGCCCTGAAGGGAGTAGTGCATGTGGATGTGGACATATGCACCATAAAGCACACGAACACACAGGGTGCCAGTTTGAATGTGTATGGATGCATGACTGCATGGTTATGTGGTGGCCAACAGTGCCAGCAGGCTATACAAGCATAGGCAATGGGTATACCTTTTCATCAGGCTGCATGACAATTGTCTGCATTGTGGCACAGGCCTGTAGTTTCTGCATTTGCCCACACAGATGGGTATTGCATCCCCCATCCAGTCACCTGGGTGACTGTTGTGTGCGGCCAATGATGTGCATCACTTGCCATTTATGTTTTCCCTAGTCCATGACTTGGATGGTGTCTAGGATGTGCACACCTCCCACATGCATGTACAGTGACATGTGGAACTGTACCTGAGGTGTCTGGCCCATGCTGTGAACACAGCTTATCATCAGATGTGCCAGTCTTACCCACGTGTGCCAGGGACTGGTAATGGTCAGCAGATTTACCCTGCACCTACATTGATAGCATGCTAACAGCATTCCCTGATGTCAGTGTCATCTGTCCATACAGGACATGTTGTCAGGCATGGTATGTCCATTGTGAGTCACATGTGAAGGCACAGTGGGGTTGCTAACTGTGATTGGCTGGCCTTGATGTCACATGTATGGGTATGGCTTTGCCCCCCAGCCTCTCAGCTATTTACATTTGTTATCCATGTATGGTTGACATTGTGATATATAGTAGGGCCACCATAAATGAAATTAGCAAAACTCCTTCACATTGCCCACAGGTGTCACACACTCACAACCACCTCTACACAGAATACAAGTTACAAACACACACACACCTGTCATGTCTGGGAGTAGAACCCCTACTTAACTAGTTTACTACACTACAGCACTACGCAGTTATAATATACACCACGGACATTATTGAAGTGCAGCCTCCCCAAAGGTGTATTTCACAATTAATGACATCAGCAGGATTACCAAAGTAGGGCATTTGCAATGTACTGTGAGTGAGTAGCCTATAATGCATTGCTCCATACACAGACACTGAAACACACACAAAACATCCGGAACTGCCATGGATGGAGATGGAACACTACCACCATTCTAAATCATACTACAGCAGTATGCAGTTACAGAACGTGCTACGGCGATTACTGGGCTATCACTTTCCCAGAGGTGTACCTCTAGGTGAGTGACATCAGCAGCCTTGCCAAAGTAGAGTATTTGTATTATATGGAGTGTGAGTAGAATAAAAAGCATTGTTCTTTACTCAGTCAGACACACCCACCCACACACACACACACACACACACACACAAACACACAGTTGCCAGGTCTGGGGTTCGAACACCTATCTAACTAGTTTATCACACTACAGTGAGTACACAGTTATAGAACACTCAACAGCGATTACTGGGCTATCACTTTCCCAGAGGTGTACTTCTAGGTGAGTGACATCAGCAGCCTTGCCAAAGTAGAGTATTTGTATTGTACGGAGTGTGAGTAGCCTAAAAGGCTTTGCTCTCTACTCAGTCAGACACACACAGTTACCAGGTCTGGGATTCGAGCACCTACTTAATTAGTTTATCACACTACAGCAGTACGCAGTTACAGAATGTGCTACTGTGATTACTGGGTGATCATTTTCCCAGAGGTGTACTTCTAGGTGAGTGACATCAGCATCCTTGCCAAAGTAGAGTATTTGTATTGTACGGAGTGTGAGTAGCCTAAAAAGCATTGCTCTCTACTCAGTCAGACACACACACAGATTCACATATAAACACACACAGTTGACAGGACAGGGGTTTGAACACTTACCTAAGTGGTTTATCGTACTACAGCAGTACGTAATTACAGAACATGCTACAGTGATTACTGGGTTATCATGTTCCCAGAGGTGTATTTCTAGGTGAGTGACATCAGTAGCCTTGCCAAAGTTTTATATATGTATTGTATGGAGTGTGAGTAGCCTAACAGGTATTTCTCTCTACACATTCAGAGACAGACAGGCATGCACACAAACACACACTCACACAATTGACAGGTCTAGGGTTTGCACTACTATCTAACTACTCTGTCACTACAGTAGTACGCAGTTATGGGACGCGCCATGCATATTACTGAGCTATAGCTCTCTGAAAGGTGTAATTCACATTGGTTGACCTCAGCAGGCTTGTCATACTACTGCTATGGGGAGGTCAGTGTGTGCATGGGCCATACCCCATTCAAGTAGGGGTTGACATGCCACATGTGGGCACACATGGGGTCAAAAGGAGAAATAACTATCCCAGCAGAGTGTAGCCTCCCTAACATCTCAGATGCCCAGGTGAGAGCCGCCCTCTCTAAAGCTAAAAACACAGCATCATTGGGACCGGATGGTGTCCCGGGCTGTGTGCTACATGAACTCCAAGAGGAAATAAACCCACACATAAGGCTGCTGTTTAATCTTAGCCTTACTACAGGATACGTACCCAAAGAGTGGCGTACGGCAACAGTGGTCCCACTTCACAAAGGCGGTGCTTCTATGGACCCTGGAAATTACTGCCCCATAAGCTTGACGAGCCTGGTCTGCAAAGCTATGGAGAGGATCATTATGGAACTCATAAACAAAGACATTGGGGACCTACAGACATTGGATCCTACCCAATTTGGCTTTGTCAAGGGCAGATCCTGCCTTTTGAACTTGGTCGACTTTTTGAAACAGTCACTAAGGCCATTGATGAGGGTAAGGCAGTTCACACAGCCTACCTTGACCTTGCAAAAGCCTTTGACACAATACCCCACTCAGGCATCATAGACAAACTCACCAGCTTAAATGTAAACCCATATGTCACAAGATGGGTTGCAAACTGGCTCAAGGACAGAACCCACAGGGTCAGAGTTGCTGGAGCTATGTCAGACTCTAAGCCAGTCACAAGCGGTGTCCCACAGGGCTCAGTCCTGGGACCCCTCTTGTTCGGCATTTATTTTTCTGAGGTACAGGCAAACATAGGAGGATTGTGGCTGACAAAGTTTGCAGATGACTGCAAACTGGGCGCCATAATTGATACTCCAGTGGACACAAACATCCTTCAGAGAGGCCTCATAGAAACGGATAACTGGTGCCAGAGCCATGGCCTTAAGCTGAACGCCAAAAAATGTATAGTCATACCCTTTGGGAAAAACAAGGTACCGACAAATTACCACATAGGCGGTAATCCATTAAGTACGGAAGAGGTAATCAGGGACCTAGGGACCCAGGTTGATAGTAACCTCTCATTTGACACTCACATTGCCAAAGTGGTTAGGAAGACCTTCTATATTGCCCACCTTATCATGAAGGGTTTCACATCTAGATCAAGAGAGGTCATTGTGCCCCTGTACTCTTCTCTTATCAGGCCAATGATTGAGTACAACGCCCCATTTGGGATGTATCTCACCCGACACCTGCAGCAGTTGGAAAGACCCCAAAAGTTCCTCACCAAGAGGATAAAGGGTCTTAAACATATGTCATATGCTGCCCGACTGAAAAAACTCCAGCTCTATTCAGTCGCATACCGCCTACTCAGAGGTGATCTGTGCCTGACGTACAAGGCCATGTCCAATCCTGAATTAATGGACATGCTCCACCTCAGAAAATCCAAATCCATCAGAGCCACGAGAACAAGTGACTTAAACCTCAACACAGAAATAAATAGAATGTGCTGGAGGGACAGATTCATAACCCAGAGGCTCCCTACACTCTGGAACAGAATCCCAGTCCATGTTAGGCAGATCCCCTCACTGACTCTATTCAAGAGAAATCTCGACGAGTGGATGGGAGATCGTAGGTTTACCCCAGGGGTCATCTCTGTGTCACTACTAGACAGAGGCATAGTAAACTAAACCCTAAAAGGGCGTAGTATTCTCATCCTAAGGGGTGGTGTAAGCCACATACACTCTGGCTAGGCTTATAAATGCCCTAGGGCAGATAGCCTAGTACGAACCTATGAACCTATGAACCTATATGTCACAGATATGTGTATACAGCTACTAGATGCCTACTTCCTTGTACAGTCTTGTTGCACAGCTGGAATGTTCACGACATAGTCTCTCATGCTGACAGGTACTGGTGGCTAGTATCCACAGTGGGTTACAGCTGCACCTCATATGTTGGGGGCCCTTTGGCTGTGTGCCAGTTGAGAGAGGCCTGCATGGCTCCTTGTCATGGTCACCCTCTTCCACACATCTATGCCCGTGTATCTGTGGCTTATTATAGTGTGTTGTCCTTACATATTTGTCTATATTCCTATCCACTGTGTGTGCAAGGCAGGAGTGGTGCATATTCTGATGTGTCCGCACTGAGAATTGTGACTTCCAGATATGGCTGGTCCACTGGTGTTTGCAGACATGGCCTTCATGTATTTAAGTGTGTGAGCATGCCCTGTATGACCTTTCAGTATGCTGTCGACTGACATTGCCTTCATTCCTCTAAGTGTTTGAGCATGCCCAGTATGGCCATCTGTGTTGCATGTGTGGATCATGTCCAGGTAGTTTGTACTGCACTGCTGTCCTTTGTATTATACACCAACAGGTAGCATGCTGTGTCTGCAGGGTATCCATTGGTCATTTGCCATTGACTGTTGCTACATTTCTGCATAGCAGGGAGGGGGCACCTGACTGTTTCTACTGTTCTACACAGGAGTTGGGGGGGCACACCTGACTGTTACTATAAGTGTACGTTGGATGGGGGGGTGCACCTGACACTTGCACACATTTGCTAGGACTGTACTGGTATGTCAGGTACTCCATTTCAGTCTGTAGTCTTGCCTATCCTGCTGGCTAGAGGCTTACCAGTGTACTACAGATCCTAGCTTTGTTTACCTACATATTAGTTTCTGAATTCCTAGCCTTCACAACTTACATCCAATTGCCTGGCCTGCTGTGGTCTGTCTGTGTAGGACTGGGGGGGGGGGGTTACCCATAGGGCACATTCAGAGGCCATAGTACAGCATTTTTTTGTGTTAGTCTTCACCTGCCTGCTGGCTGAGACTGTTGTTGGGTATGTGAACCTTCCTGACTGGCATGTGTGGCTCTTAAGGACACCCATGTCGCTCAGGCCATTTCCTGCAGTGGGTTTTGTCACCCTGTGTAGTACTGGCTACTATGGTGACTCCAGTATGTGTTACAGATGTCATGATGCCACTATGGCTGTCTACTGTCTGCTGCCTTGACATTCGGCCACCCAATTCCTTTGCATGTTCACACCCATACCATAGCTACAGGTAAGAACACATTCTACTCCATTTGGCAATTGGTAGGTTGATTGACTTACCTTGAGAGTGTGCCAGACTTGAGGATGGTGCTGGAGGGCTGCCTATGTCAGATGCACATAGTACACTCCCTATACATAGTTGGGCACAGGTAGTGTCATGTTTGGCATCCCTTTTACTGTCTGTGCAAGTCAGAGAGAGGTGTCATTCCCTGGGCCCCTACTTTGTCAGTTCATATGCTATGCATTGCTTCTTTGCCAAGGCCAGGGCATACTGGGCACAACCCCTTCTGCCTACTGGGGCAGGCTGAGGTTGTTCCTCCTCCGAGTCACTCTGTGCCTGTACGGGCCTTGACATTGGTGGGGGGCAATGTGGTCCTGCCCCATGCTGTTCCTGCTGCAGCTGTTTCTGCAGGTTCATATTGTGTAGCATAGCACATACCATAACAATTTGGGTACATGTAGCTGGTGAATACTGCATGGCTCCACCAGCTGTATCCAGACATCAGAACCATGACCTGAGCATCCCAAACACATGCTCTATTATATGTCTGGCCTGTGCTTGTGCTTAATTATGGCATTGTTGTTCAGGTGTGTGTGCATTTCTGATGGGTGTCATCAGCCACGGCTCCAGTGGGTACCCAGCATCCCCCACTAGGTGACTGTAGGGAATGTCCACATCGGCAAATCTGTGGCACAGCTGCATCAGATGCCATATGTGTGAATCGTCATAGCTTCCAGGGCAGCCAGCACACATATTCAGTATAATGCCCTGGGCATCATATATGACCTGGTAGTTGATGGAGAGGATGCCCCTGTGGTTGATGTAGGCCCTATCCTGCTCACTGGGTGGTGATTTGATGCATATGTGCATGCAGTCTATAGCACCCACTACCCCAGGGTAGTTTGCTGTTTGGTGGAAGAGACGCATATTGCTGGTCAGCACCTCACGTGTGTTGAGGAAATATACATGCTCACTGGCATGTGCTGACATGGCATCCAGGAAATGGTGGAATACTCTGGATGCTGATGCCTGTGAGATCCCCATGATATCCCTAGTTGTGCTTTGGGAGGTACCTGTGGCTAGTATACCTAGGCCTACACATACCTTGGTATCCACTGGGATGGGTTCCCCTTGTCCAGTGTAGTGTGTCACATGTGGCCTGCACAGCTCAACAATTTGCTGTAGGAGGTCTCTGTCCACCCTATAGCGCTCAACTATCTCCAGCTCATGTAGCCCCTGGTAGGTTACCCTGGGTCTGTACACTCTTCTCCGACTCCTCATTGTGGGTTGTTTGGCAGCAATCACATCCTCACCACCCTAAGCCTCTTGCACATGTTGTTCTATGTTGCCTTCTGCAGCCCTTCTCATTTTGTATGTTTGTTTTTTAAAATTTCCCTGCTTGTATACACCGGTGGTGTAGAGTGTGGAAAACCAGGGGGAAGGTGTTTGCTTAGTTTATAGTGGTGTTTTGGGCCGGGCTCATCGCTGCCTGTGTAAATAGCTGATTCTGATACATTTCACCTGGCAGCTCAGCTAGTTCTCCTTGATTACCTTCCTACTGCTGTTTTCCCTTCCCATTGCCTCCCTGTTTAAGCCTGTGTGCGCACCGCACAGAGTGCTCAAATATGCACAGAGCTGCTATTTCCTGGTTTAAATTCCTTTTTCTTCCTGTGAAACCTGATGAGCGGCACTCACACCCACTTAAACTTTCTAAGGAGTACTAGGCTGTTTGGACACACCTCTGGCTAAACTGTGCTAAGCTAGGAGCAGTCCTGGGCCACAAGGCTCCAATCCACTTACAGTATGCCTGACATGCCCCCCACCCCTCCAATATGTCACCTATCTCCTAGTCTTGCACCCAGCTATTTCTACTCTTACACTCTTGGGATCTGCTT
>NC_056744.1:504239907-504287555 GCF_019279795.1 Protopterus annectens
ACATACACACAGACTATGTGGGTTCTGTCTTTCATCAACTGACAATCTACCTTACTAAATAAGGATCTATGTTTAAGGATGACAGTTTCCTAATAATTCTGGCAACTGACATAGTATCAAATCCTTTGAACAGGTGAAGATCGGTTGTATGAACTGTAAGACCACTGCCAGCAGCTTGGGTAACTCTCTAAGAAATTACTGAAGTTTAATAGTCATGATAAAAATAAATTGGTGGTGGTCAAGCTTAATGACATTTGTAATATCATAGATGTTGACACTGGATATGATGCACTCCATAGCTTCACAGATCATATTCTTAAGGCTGATTAGTCTGTAATTCCCAGGGTCAGTGGCAATGCAATCCTTGGGAGGGTCATCACTACAGAAGTCCTACGGGATTTTGATCTATAGCCTATGGATGTGCTTCAGTTAATCGTTTTATGGAGTAATTCAGCAAGAGCTTGCTTGACATTGTTTAATAAGCACTCAAGAGAGTTATCTGGATCCATGAAGGAAGTATTTTTATGTTTTAGCTAAAGCATTAATAACATGTTCTTTAGTAATGATGGTGAGGTAAAGGGAATGTAGTCTAAGTGGTGTTGGAATAGATGTTTCTTTGGTGAAGTTTGTAGAGAACTTGTTTGTTGTGTATTTGCAGTGTCATTTGGGTCAGAGCAAGGGTCCCATTTAGAAAAGTACAGAGCCATGTTAAGTGCTACTTCTCCGTTTTCTAACATAGCTAAAGAAGTATTTGTCATTATCCTTTGCTTCTCATCTGTTATGTCTTCTCCCTTTCTGCCTCTGATACTTTGTATTTCTCCTGCTTTTCTCTTTGTTTTATACATCTTTGCTATGTGCTTCCCTGAGGATTCCCCTATCCTCCACCAATAGCCGTTCCAATAACATGTCTTTATCTTTTTTGGCTATCCTGATCATTATTTCCATTTGTATTTTAAGGCCATTTTCCTTTGTACTATCTTTTCTACTTATGGTGCCCTACTGTGCCACTACTTCTTTCAATACTTCTTCGAACTTCCCCTCTAACTTTACCTCTTCATCCTTTCTTCTCTTCCCCTCAGCAACCACAATCCTGCCTCTGACTGCTGCCTTTATTCTGTCCTGCCACACCTTTTTTTTAAGTTTCTGACCATCCTCATCATTATTTTGTATAACCTCCTACTTCCTCTCTTTTCATCTCGGCCAATAGCCCATTCCTAACCTAGACATCTGTGCCCTGATTTGATGTTCCACCCCAGAAAGCCAGAAAGGTCATATGTATAAAATACACACACACACACACACACACACACACACACACACACACACACACACACACACACACACACACACACACACACACACATATATATTTATATGTATATCTTACTTTTATCAAATGGCGCAATTATCAATGTGAATAACGTCAGTACCAAAAACTGAAATTATTCACATCGACAAGCTATTATGCAAGTGCCATTCATCATTTTCAGTGCATGCAAAACTACTTAACCAAAACTGCTCCCCACCCACACCCCCTGCTAATTATATATTCTAACTCCTAGATCACACATTTCAAAGGAAAAGGGCAAATTCTCCAACCCTGGCAATTATCCGATCTACTACTTTTGTCAACAGGTGTCTATCATCTGTTTACTCAATTAAATTGAGTCAACTAAATAGATATCAACCACTGTCTGACAAAAGTCACTGATGACACCAGTGGGCCAAACCAGTTTGCAGAGCTTGTTACAGCCAGACTATCATCTTGGATTATTGCAGAGTTTGTTACAGCCAGACTATCAGGCCTGCATTTGTGAAAGCCTGATGAGCCTGCATTTGTGACAGCCTGCTGAGTTTCACCAAAAAAAGAGAAACAAACTGTCGAAAACACAAAAGCGAAGAACCAGGAGCAAACACCAAAATACACGAACAAATTTAATAAGCGCTTTCGGGAAAACTCGTATCTTCCCTTCTTCAGACAAACTACTACATACCAAAACAGATGTATAAAAGCTTTTTTTAAAAATCAATCAATTAATTAAATTAATTGCAGTTGAAATTTTAAAGCAGCAGTACACTTTTAAACATGCCCTCATTTAAGCTTTCTAATAACAAGAAGAAAAAGATTACCACAGACATGTACCAATATGCTACTGGAAGAGCTTATCCCCATCCACCTGTTATATCACACTCAACCACTGGGTTTAATGTTTCATCAGTTAACAACGTTCCAGGGTGGGATAACATTCCCGAACAAGTGGAATCAGTGGGGGTCTTCGATGGAGTGGTGGATACACAAGTGGGTAATGCACAATCTTTACACCAAAATGAGAGACCTGTTAGTGCCAGTGACAGCACCAATCATATTAACAGTAATAACCCTAACAGGAGGCGACAAAACAATGGTGCCAACAATATATCCACCTTTAACAACCAAGAGGGTTTTTCGCTGAGTCAGAATGGACAGCAGAGGAACTTGCGTTCGAACAAAAATCAAGGGAACACGAGGAACAAGTGAAATTAATGGGGGAAATGATTGAGTATTTCAATCAACCCTCTATTGTTTCTAGTACTGAATGAGACTTTAGCATTTATAATTACACCACTTTTAATTTTGATCAAGATTCAGTGAACTTTTTTTCAAAAGGTCTTTCTTTTGTTCCTGATACCCATTTTGACTTAGTTAAAACTATTATTGACTTAAAGCTATATGTACGTAAGTTAAACTTGAAAGTGCTTTTTGGGGAAAGATCTACCCTTATTAATTCTTTTAGGATAGCCAGTTTGTTTAACCCACCCTTACAGGAAACGTTATGTTCTTTTGAGAAGATTTGTGAGTTAAACTTAAGAGCACTTGACGCTAACAAATGTAGCAACAGAAACACTAACCTCAATATAACATCATATCAACGTAACTTGATTCACCTTTTACGTGATGCTAACATTAGGGTAATGAAACCTGATAAGGGTGTTGGATTGGTCTGTATGGACCACAATGCCTATGTAGCTAAGATGTTAGAATACTTGAACACTGGTTTCTACAAGTGTTCAAGCATTAATGAAGTCAATATAGCTTATTGGAAAATTAGAGGTGTGCTTGAAGACCTTTTTTTGGAAAAGTTTATTGACATTGACCTATATAGGTATTTGACCATCTCTGCTCCTAAGCTACCAGCACTTTTTGGCACACCTAAAATTCATAATTCAATCGAAAACCCCCCTTTCAGACCTATTGTCGATGGAAGGGGGTCTATAACGTATGCGTGTGCCAAATATGTAGACAGTGTGCTTAAACCTCTTATTGAGCAAGAACCTCAAATTTGTAAAGATTCGTGGAGTTTTCTCCACAACATTAACAGCATTCCCTTTGATCCTTACCATCTGTTCCTCACCATCGATGTGAAGGATCTTTATACAGTTATTCCACAAAGATTGGGTTTAGAATGGATCAGAGAATTTCTGGTATTTAGGAAAGTTAATGACAATACTATATATATTGTTGAAACTCTGTTAGAATTAGTACTAACCTACAACTTCATGGTGTTTGATGGTAATATCTATCTACAAACTTCAGGAGTAGCCATGGGCTCCCCTTGTGGCGGTAGTTTCGCCAATTGCATCATGGCCCATTGGGAACGAACACTACTATTCAATGAACCTTTGTTTAAAAACTATGTCGCCTGGTACACTAGGTACCAGGACGACATGTTTTTACTATGGAATGGGCCACTAGAAGTTGTACCATCTTTTATTTCTAGAATTTCTGAATTGACAGGCTTTCTGGAATTCACATATGAAGTACATGCTAACAGCATTAATTTTTTGGACATCAAGTTATTTAAAGATAGTGTCAACCCTAGATACAAAAGTGTTATCTATAGAAAACCGACATACTCTAACGCTTTCTTACATTATACTAGCCATCACCCTTACCATCAGAAAAAAGCCGTTGTTAAAGGTCAGATGGTGAGGGCAGCTAGGATGACATCTGATGAAAGCGATTTTATCGAAGGGTGTAATAACCTTAGTTCTATGTTCACTAATAGAGGCTATCCAAGCTCCTTAATTACTGACATTAGAGTTGAGGTTATTCAGAAAAGAAGAACTGGTTATTTTAAACCAATTCTCTCAAATGAAATTGAGGTGCTTATTTCTGACTCTAACGTTTATAGTGAAGCCATAACTAATACTAACAAATTAGAGTTCAGAACGAGCTTCTTATGTACCTACAGTTTGGACCATATACCCATTAGGAATATTCTACATAAAAATTGGGCATTAATTCTTGAAGACCTTAATTTGCTTACTTGTTTTGGGTTAAAGCCTAAAATTACATTTCGAAGAGGTATTAATTTAAAAACGTTATTAGAAGCTAAGAGTCGTAATGTTAACAAATGAAGCCCAGGTATGAGTAAATGTGGCACTTGTCGCCAATGTAGATCTGTTAATGTGGGCACTGAAGTCATGGTAAGAGATAGAATTTTTAACATTATGGGGAATTACAATTGTGATACTAAATCAGTTGTTTACATTGCTAACTGCGTGAAATGTGCTGCTTTTTATATTGGCAAAACTGAGCGCAAGTTAAAGCAGCGCATTTATGAACACAATTATGTTATTTCCAAGAAAGATCTCACCAATGCTTTAGCATGCCACACCTCAGTATACGAAGACCATACCTTTAAGTTTACGGTCTAACATATCCAAGATGACCTTAGAGCAGGTCCTTGGCAAGTGCTTCTAGAAAAAGAGGAATTATTTTGGCAAATTAGAACAGCTGCATATTTGTCTCCTGGACTTAATGAGTTTGTATCCATTGCCTGTGTGCTTAAACATTTGGCGTTGTGAAGATAACTTTGAGCATGTGTATATATATTTTTTAACTTTTTTGTTAACGTTTAACATTTTTTATATATTTTGTTATATATTTTGTTATTACTTTTAAGTTTTTGAAGTTTAAAAAACTAATATAGTCTAAGATTAATAGCCTTGTATTAAGAATAATTGCTTAAGGCTTTAGGCATGTCAATGTGTCAGTTTTGGTGTGTGTTATTTTTCACGAATGAGGGTATGTTTAAAAGTGTACTGCTGCTTTAAAATTTCAACTGCAATTAATTTAATTAATTGATTGATTTTTAAAAAAAGTTTTTATACATCTGTTTTGGTATGTAGTAGTTTGTCTGAAGAAGGGAAGATACGAGTTTTCCCGAAAGCGCTTATTAAATTTGTTCGTGTATTTTGGTGTTTGCTCCTGTTTCTTCGCTTTTGTGTTTTAGCCTGCTGAGTTTTTTATATTATAAAAGCCACTATCTGGGATTATCTGAACTTCACTCGTTCTTTATTTGCTGAGAATAACATTTTCTGTAGTGCCTGTTTATATCATGAAAATGGCGAAAATTGTGAGTGCTGGATTTATATTATATATACACAATATGCATACATCAACCCACACCTATATATTTATTTATTTATAAGTATATTGACTGATATAGATACTAAATATATACATATAGACATAGATATAGATATAGATATAGATATGGATATAGATATAGATATAGATATAGATATAGATATAGATATAGATATAGATATAGATATATCTTTCCATCTATCTATCTATTGCTCTATATATGTGTGAGGGTATGTGTGTGTGTTTTCTTTTTATCATCATTAATACTACTTTATGTCCAGTAAATTGATCCAGTCAACTTGCATGGACTATGCTATTCTTGATAAATGTGAATCCCTTTCTATCCCTATGTTGCATCCTCCATATATATCTGGTCACTGGTCTATGGTTGTTCATTGAATGGAAAAATCGCTAAATGGTATTACATTGAAAATGCCATTCAGTGAAACTCCTCATGTGAGTGTCTGCACCCCCTACCCAGCGATAATTATATATACCAACTCTGAGATTGCACTACAGTGGGAAAAGATACATTTCCTTATCCCTGCCATAATGCAATCTTACTCAAGCAGCTCAATAAATAGAATGTTCGATGAAACATGACATTCAGTGCTTTTTCCATTTGATGACTAAACGTGGAGGTCAATGTCTCAGTCCTTCTGACTCTTCTTGTTGGAATCATGTCAATCAATTATCAGCAAACACCTAGAATACAAGCTCTGCAAAAAATGTCTTTAAGAGCACTTCCAGAAAGCCTCCTTGTATCACACACGTGCTGGGCACGCCACATACCCACCAACTTAATTGTACCTACTCCAAGGTTGCGTAACAGTAGAAAAAAAAGAACATTTCACTGTAGCAGAAATTGCCCTACCTAGCCCATCTGCTTATCACCACAACATACTGCATTTTCACCTTCAACTTGTATCTACTTTCACTATGAGGAAACACTTAATTTTAAATCAACAATCCTAGCTGCAGACAACCTACAAACTGAAATTGCTGCTGATACCCTCTCTGTGCCTATCCTAAGTAACTGACAAATAAAAGAAAACTTTGCCCCTGCTATTTGGCAAAAAAAAAAAAAAAAAAAAAAAGAATTCTTCATTATACCTCAACAGAAAGGCAGTAACACAACAGATTTTTCTAACTAAAGGTCCATTGTGATTCTACTACCACTATCCAAAATCCTGATAAATGTATCCACTCCCAGCTCCTCCAAAAGCTCATGGACAACAATCTCCTCTTAAAAGACCAACACAAATTTCAACCTAACCATAGTACTACAACAGTCTTTCTCAATTTCATCACTACCATAAATAGTGTCATGTGTCTTCTTTGACCTATCTAAAGCCTTTGACCTTGTTTCACATAAAAAAACAACTTGTAGAACTCTCTTCCCTTTAACTCAGTCAGTCAACACTATTTTGGTTCTACAGCTATCTGTCTGACAGCAAGCTGTGAAATGGCAGAAAGACTTTTCACCAGTTCTGTGTGTCCCAATAGGAGTCCCACAAGGCTCTATATTAGGCTCTCTCTTATTCAATATTTTTCTAAACAAGCTTCACACTGCCACCAAACATTCCACAATATCAATGCACAGATGATTCTACTCTTTATCTGTTCAGCCCCAACATTAGAAATCCTCAATAAATGACTCAGGACTCATTCTCATTTGCTAAATCCTGGCTCATAAATTCTCACCTACTACTAAACCCAAAGAAAACCCAACTAATGCTCTTATCCACAGGCATTTTTTTTCTGTACATAAACACACAGTCCACATTCTCTTATCAAACAACATTAAAACAGAGATTGCAGCAGAGACCAAACTTCTAGGGGTCCAAATTGATAGCACTATCAAATTTGATTAAGACCTTCTTCTGGCCATTAAAAAGACATACATAAAACTAGGCTCCCTATATTGAGATAAATGGTATCTTAGAAGCACTGCAAGAAAAAGTGTAGCAACAAGTTGCCTACTCGCATCTCTCCTGTACACATCTCTTATTCTCATCAACCTGAGGACCACCCACAAAATAAAACTTGAGGCATGCTATAACAAAATAGCCAAATTTTCTAAATACTTTGACAAAACCTGCCATTGTCTGGTCCAAAAAGACCTACATTGGCTTGAATTGCATCACTACCTTACCTATACACAATTAGTCACAGCCCATAACCTAATACACAACCCAGAAAAGTGCCTTGAACCATTTAACTCCATATAGCCCTACTCAACTCCCAGACATCTACGCTCTAGCAACAAATCCAACCATACAATTGTGTCTCCAAACTATGGAACTCTATCCCATTTGAAATTAAATTATCAGACAAAATAAAAAAAACGAAAGCCCATTTAAAACAACATCTTAGCAATATACCTGTCTCTGCCTGGCTAATCTGACAACACCGTTGCTACACCTATGGTTTAGCATTTTCCTCCATCTATACCCATTACTTTTTCTATCCAGGTTCTGCTCCTTCTTTTCCCTTTCTTATGAAGTACTAATCTAGCCCTCCATACTTTTTCTACTTGTTTACATATATACATAAATATCCATTAGACTCATTCCTCTTTCCCCTGCATCCCTCCTCGACATCTTAGACAACTCTGTACACTTCTTTACTTAGCATTCTACTCACTACTTTTAAATCCTATTTCTCCTATATCCCTCATACCGTTTCAATCCTTATATGTTTTTTTAGGGGTCTATATTAATTCAGTGAACACTTAAAAAAATGAATGTTGATTTATCGACCCCATGTAAGTGAAAGCTTACAATCCCAAATACTTCGAACAACAACTTTTTTCCCCAGGGAACAAAAAAATCGCTGTTCCAAAAAACAAAAAAAAAACAAAAAAAAAAACTTTAAAACATTACATAAAGTGGGGGGCTTTGCCCCCACACCCCCCAATGTGGGGGGCTGTGCCCTCCCACCCCCCTACTTAAATATACCAACTCCGAGATTGCACCACAGTGACGAAAATGGCAAAATAACAAAGGCGGCCAAGCGATTTCTTTCCCAGGGAAAGAATTTGCTTATATGCCTTTTCAGTATTTTGCCGTTTTGTGCTTTCAAGTTCGATCAAGACGCATTCGAAAGAATGCATCTTTGATCATATAATAGGGAACCTTTTTCAGTCAATGAGTAGAATGTACCTACTTGCACCATTTTCTTGCCAACTGTGTATGTTGTATTCCAGTGCACAAATATCTATAACTGTGTATGTTATTTCTAACCTGCACATTTTATCTGATGCACAAATATCTTTTGTTTCTACTGCTGTCCATGATTTTTTTTAACTAGAACACTGTATATAGAATATATGTAAATATATTTCAATTTGTTATTCTGCATTTCTACGGCATAACATTTGTGGAGCTTTCTCCCTGATCCTCCCCTGAAAATGGGCTTTTCACCCATTCAGATGTTCCTGGTTAACAAAAACAAACAAATAAATAAATGCAATATGCAAGTCTGCATCTGTACATCACCGTCATTTTTCGTCAGGGCATCACTCTTACAACCGTAAAGCTATTTATCTGTATGCGGATCATTTTCATCAAGATTATCCATTAGATCATGTCCAGCAAGAGCATCTCTGCTGCTGGAAGATGATTGAAATGACCCTACGGTTGCAGTTATATTATCTGGTATGTGTCTTTCAGAAGTAGGCAAGCTTGCTACAGCTGGTTTTCCATACAGATCACTTAGAGGAAATACAATGAGCTGTTGACACTTGTTAACATCATGCCAGCAAAAAACAAAAAAAACAAAATAAAAACAGAAAATGCAAAATGACACCCGAGCCTCATATCTGTTCATTCAGTACTACTTTATGCAGTGTATAAGCAGCAGAAGAAGTAGTTCCAAAGTCACACCTGTGAACATAAAACATTAAAAATTATTATGCCATGAAACACAAATCTCTACCCACAATGCATCATGATATATTACAGAATAGGTAATACACAGAAAAAGTACCAGTTTATAGAAAGCTATCCTTGCAGGTCATGTGGTGCAGCACAAGTAGGCCTGATATTGTGACTGAAAAAAAAAAAACAGTGACATCATGTTAGTAACACTAAGCACAATTCTGTACCTGTTATATAGTTTATATGAAAAATAGCATGTAACTTACCAGTTTATCAATGGCAGTGTTTGAAGGGATGCTTTCTACGAGAAACACAACAGATTACACATGGCATAAATAGCCAGAGGCAATGGTAAGGTCCATCAATTCACCTACAACATGGTTTAAGTACTGCATGTAGAATAAAATAAAATAGCAGAATACGGTATAGTATAGGCTTTCACATTTGTTATTTTTCTGCAACAAGCCCCTACTAAGTGTTAATACCATCTAGTTACTGAGTCAGGAAAGAGGCCATTCATGCTTAGAGCTGATCAGCCTCCTGCTTTCATGTCAGGAGGAACACCCACAGACATATCTTACTAAAAGGATACAAGGGCTAAAAATATATATCCTACATGGACCAACTCAAAGCCTTGTCACTTTACTTGGTATCCTACAGACCACTAAGAGGCGACCTGTGTCTGGCATGCACGGTAAACTCTGACCCATTACTGATGGACCTACTTCACATCAGAAAGTCAAATGGTATCAGAAAAAGTACACCTACAGATCTAAACCTCTTCTGCAACATATAGTTTGAAGTGACAGGTTTATCTCAGAGAGGATATGACTGCTCTGGAACAGGCTAGCCACCCACATTAAATAAAGTACATTCATAGGTTCATAGGTATATAGGTGTGTACTAGGCTAACTGCCCTGGAGCCTTTACAAGCCTAGCCCATAGGATTACCCTGGCATTGTGCCACCTGACCTTAGTTCCCAGTGCATCTGTCGAGTAAAGCCACTGGAATGATCCCTGGGGTGAATTTTCTATTTCCCATCCACTCATCAAGATTTCTCTTGAAGAGGCCCAGTGAGGTACTCTGCTTGACATGTATGGAAAGTCTATTCCATAGCATGGGCAGTCTCTGGGTTATGAACCTGTCCCTCCAGCATGTTCTGTTGATTGTGGTAACGAGTTTGAGGTCTCTGGAGTTTGTGGTGTGGCAGGATTGGGATTTCTTCAGATGTAGCATTTCTAACAGAGCTGGGTCAGACATGGCTTTGTAAGTCAAGCAAAGATTGCCTCTAAGTAGCCGATATGAGACAGAGAATAGCTGGAGTTTTTTTTGTCTGTCCATGTAGGACAAATGTTTAAGGCTTAGGATCCTCATTGTGAGGTACTTTTCTGGCCTCTCCAGTTGTTGCAGGTTTTTAGTGAGGTACATGCCAAATGGGGCATTGTACTCAATGATTGGCCTAATGAGGGAAGAGTAGAGGGAGACAACGACCTCTTTCTTCCCAGATGCAAAACCCTTAGTAATGAGATGTGCCACATAGAAGGACTTTCTGACCACAGTGGCAATGTGGTTGTCAAAAGAGAGGTTGCTGTCAACCTGTCTTCCCAGATCTCTTATAATGTCTTCTATGTTCAGTGGACTACCATCGATGTGGTAATTCATGGAACTGGGTTTTTCCCAAAGGGGATGGTGACACATTTTTTGGCATTAAGCTTAAGGCCATGGTTCTGACACCAGTCGTTGGTCTCAGTGAGACCTTTCTGTAGGATGTCAGCATCACTGGGGGAGTTAATAATAGCTCCCAACTTGCAATTGTCTTTAAACTTTGTCAGCCAGAGTCCCTTCATGTTGGCCTGGACTTCAGAGAAGTAGATACCAAACAGGAGAGGACCCAGGACTGAACCCTGTGGGACTCCACTCGTGACTGGTTGGCAGTCTGACTTGGAGTCAGCTACTTTTACACTGTGGGTTCTACCTGTGAGCCAGTTTGCAACCCACCTAGTGATATAGGGGTTGATGCCTAGCTAAGTGAGTTTGTCTATGATTCCTGAGTGGGGAATGGTATCAAAGGCCTTGGCCAGATCAAGGTAGGCTATATGAACCACCTTGCCTTCATCCACAGCTCTGGTGACTGACTCAAAGAAGTTGACCAAGTTGAGCAGGCATGATCTACCCTTCACAAAACTAAACTGTGTGGAATCCAGAGTTTGGAGATTCCCTATATCCTTGTTTATTAGGTCCACGATGATGCGTTCCATAATTTTGCATATCAGACTAGTCAGGCTAATGGGGCGAAAGTTCCCAGGGTCTGTAGTTGCTCCTCCTTTGTGGAGAGGGATGACTGTAGCAGTGTGCTATTCGGTAGAGACAAAGCCTGAGATGAGTCTGTGATTGAACAGGGGATACAGATGAGGTGCCAGTTCACTCTATAGTTCATGTAGAACACAGCCAGGGATATTGTCAGGTCCCATAGAAGCTGTATTCTTGGCCTTGGACAGTGCTGTTTAACCTGTGCAGCAGTAATACTAGGTACCTGGCAATCTACTGGTATTGTGACCGGTCCCTTGGGGGGGGGGTAAAGTTGACACTGAATCTGTTGGCCAGTATATTGGCAATATCTGTTGGCTCAGTATAGGAGGTACCATTGTGCAGTAGCTCAGAGTAAGTCTAGGTATTGCCACGGAGATTCTTTACATAACTATAGAAGGCCTTGTGGTTGTCTTTACTATCTGCTGCAATTCTGTTTTCATAGCTAACTTTAGAGGATTTGATGAGGGATCTCAACTTTTTGTTGTGGCTGATAAGGGAGTTTTTCCATTCTTGGGACCACCTTATTCCACATCAGTTTCCTTCTTCTGTTGTAGAGTTTGCTTATGGGAGGGACCACTAGATTGGCTTCCTTTTTTTGGAGGAAAGCATCTTGGTTCTAATGGGTATGGCAAGATCCATGATTTGTGTACATGTTCGTACAGTGCAATGGTGTATGATTTGGCAGTCATGGAACTGATCTCCATTTGCATGGATGCAGTAAAGTTGGCCACATCTGTGTTTAGGATCCCAAAGTTAGCTTTGGAGAAGTTTTTCAAGGTGGTTACCTTTGTGCGGAGGGGGGGTGTATGGATTTCCAAGGTGTTTAGCTTCTGGTCAGATCTAACCAGGGAGGAGTTGACTATTGGTGTAGATCAACGGTTGCCCATGTTAGTAATGACCAGGTCAAGGATGTTGCTACCTCTACTGGGGGTAAGAATGAGCTGGTCCAGGGCATTGGAATTAATGAATTCCAGGAAAAGTTGAGCAAGTGTATTGGTACATGAGTAGTTTTCCCAGTTAATGGAGGGGTTGTTGAAGTCACCAAGGATGAGTGTGTTAGGTTGGACCCTAATATTCTCCAGGGTGCTTAGGAACATGGAGTGAGTGTCTTGGGACATGGTTGGTGACTTATAACAGGCTACGACCTGAATCGCTGTCTTACCCAATGTTAGCTGCACCTGAAGTATCTCTGATGCGTTATGTTGGGCTACCAGTCTGGAGGTTTGCACATCCTTTATGAATATGGAAACACCACCACAAATTTGATATGCAGCTGACTGTTACTTTCTCCTTATTCAACCTAGTGACTGGGACACCAGTGTGCCCCACTATTTAGTCACCTATGACTAGTGTCTTCATGTTCATATTCAGGCATAAGTTAGATCTATGGATGGGTAATCAAAAATTGAACCCATGACTGCCCGCTGTATGCTAATAGACAGTGACGTCTCCAAAGTGCTTTATCCCATGTATGGGTTTCCTCAAATTATTGATGGTATTGATCCCAGTTCTTCTTATTAGGGGTGATATATAATTATCGACCATAGGATGAGTAACAATAATCTAACACCAAACAGTATAGATTAATTTAAGCACCAAAAGGGAAATTAGCTAGGCTTAAAATGGCCCACAAGGACAGCTTACCTACTGCTTACCTGTGAATCTGTATGCATTCTACCTTTCTCTGCTGGGCATCAGATGCTTGCTTCTTCTATATGACAGAGTTCATGCTCAGGGAAATAAATGCAAGCTATATTAAAATTGTGTTACAATACCTATATTCAAGGCACATGTAATAAATGCTAAATTATAGGCAAAGAAAAAGGTGTGGTGCACTATTGTAATGCTTCAGAGCTAAATAAAAAGTCATTCATCATTTGCATTGGAAGCTGTTACAGGTATATCAAAAAATAACAGACATTGCCTAATACAATGCAAATCATTTCTGTTGACTAGCCATTTCAAGATCCTAGCCCCCCCACCCCCATTAAACAGCCCTCTCTATTTGGTCTTGCCTAATGGTTCCACTTCCTTTCTCTCACTGACCTGTTTATTCCTGGAGATGAAAGCTAGGAACTCAGCAGACATGCAAAGAGCCCTATAGATCATTCTTTTTTTTTTTTTTTTGGATGGATACTGTAATACTGTAAATGTGTTGGGTCCCCTGCAGAAGAGGCACTTGGACAGTATGGAACAGGCCACCAGACTGCTGGACTCAGCCACTCCCCGTTTACCCCTTGGAGCTCTTAACCCCCCATAGTGGTTTCCTAGAACTCCAGTAGTGCTGTCAGCTGGGGAAATATGTGTATGCATTCTTACAAACCTCAGAAACAATGTCCAGCACTGTGCAGATCTAATAGTAAATGATATCACAGGCTTGAACCCAGAAGAGTGCCAACAAATTTTACTTAAAGTACACCCCTTCTCTCTCCAGCATTCACAGGTGACATACCTGCATCAACACTCCCCCTTACATCTCCTCAAACCAAGTCCTCAAGGAGACATCTAAGGCCAAGATGACTGCTTTTCTGGGATTGGACAATACATCAGGCTGCTTACTGGTCAGCATGAAACATGACTGGACATACCCCTACAGAGGCTACTCAGTAGTAGCCTCAATATGGACTTCATGCTGGATGACTGGCGAACAACAGCAGTCATTCCTTTGTGAAAAGGTGGGGTTTCAATCAACAAAGGTAATTATAGATCCATAAACCCGACCAGCATCATATGTAAGGCTATGAAAAAGATTATGGAATTAATAAACCTACTGCTACTTGGTCCAAGCTAGTTTGAATTCATCATAGGCATATTCTGTCTACTTAACCTGGTTGATTACGTTGAAAAAGTTACCATAGCAATGGATGAGGGCAAATCCATACACAGCATATATCTAAATCAGGCAAAGATGCTCAACACCATCTCCTACTCAGGTATTGTGGATAAACTCTCTGAGCTGAATACAATTCTCTATGTAACTTATTGGACAGCAAATTAGCTTGTAACTAGAACCTAGGAATTACTGGCAGATGGCTATATCTCCTCCAAATAACCTGTCACTTGTGGTGTACCCCAGTTTAGTCCTTAGGCTGATTCTCTTTGGCATTTAATTCTCAGAGGTCAAATCTAATGACTACAAACTTGTTGTCATTGTAAAGTACCCAGATGAATCCATGATCCTCCAAGAGAGTCTGCTCCAAACAAAAAACAAATAGCTCATGTCAAAACCATGGAATAAAATTAAATGATAAGAAATGTATAATTATATTCTCAAACAAGAATGAATCTCACTTGAAACTATCATATTGACAGGACCCCCCTGAAAAATGATCCCGTAGTCCAGGGTCAGGGAAAATATGTCAATAACAAACTGTTGTTTAATCAGAATGTATCCAATATTGTAAGGAAATTCTTTTTCATTCCACAGCGTATAGCTAAAGGCATGTTGTCCAGATCCAGGGATGTAATCACTTCACTGTACTCAGCTCTCATTAGGCTAATTATTAGCTATAATGTCCCCTTTGATACTCACTAAAACACTTGTTACAACTGGAATTACCACAAGATTTCCTCACTAAGAAAATTAAGGGTTAAATCATAAAAAACTATGTGGACCACGTTAAAGCCTTGTCCCTCTGTTTGGTATCATATAGGCTACTGCCAGCAAACCCTGCCTTGTGTATAGAGCCACAAAAGATCTTATCCTGCCCAACCTGTTGCACACACTCATGTATAGAGCCACAACAGATCTTATCCTGCCCAACCTGTTGCACACACTCATGTATAGAACCACAACAGATCTTATCCTGCCCAACCTGTTGCACACACTCATGTATAGAGCCACAACAGATCTTATCCTGCCCAACCTGTTGCACACACTCATGTATAGAGCCACAACAGATCTTATCCTGCCCAACCTGTTGCACACACTCATGTATAGAGCCAAAACAGATCTTATCCTGCCCAACCTGTTGCACACACTCATGTATAGAGCCACAACAGATCTTATCCTGCTAGACCTGTTGCACACACTCATGTATAGAGCTACAACAGATCTTATCCTGCTAGACCTGTTGCACATTCACAAGTTCAAGGGTGGCATTAAACCACTTCTCTGTTTAGTCACAGATCACCAGGGGGATTCATTCACAGAGTTAATAATCTCAGTGTAAGTTAACTGGATGCAAAACACACAAGCCACGTACACAGGGATCTCAGTCTCTTCTGAAACATAAACAGAACATGTTGGAGGGATAAGTGTGTATCACACAGAATTGCACATCTATGCAACCATCTTCCTCTATATATAAAGCAAATTACTTCTCGTAGCCTATTCAAATGTAGTTTAAATAACTGGATGGGTAACTGCAGTGTTATCTCCAATTTACCACCTTTGCTCCTCATCAATACAGGCAACAAGTAATGCTCCTAACTTACCCTTGTTCTTCTCATCTCTGAGCTATTTGTATATAAAATACAAGGGATGAAAATTATTATGGGAATGGAAGGCTAGGCTTCTTAAAATCCTCATTTACCAATAGCCTAGTAAGTACCTATGTTCTTATGAACCTGTGTGTGGTATCTGTGGCTCCTAGGCAATGCATGCTCTGCAGGATTGAGGTTTCATGGGTGCAATATGTAGGGCTCTTCCTAGGTGCCATCTGACAGCTGAACCAGAAGTGTCTCATTCCCTACAGCTGATCCCTGACGTTGTCACTGCTCACATTAAAGCATTTTTGACCAGTGAACCTCAGATACTTTTCGGCTAGTTTTACGCATAGACATATGAATTGTCACTGATAAGTCAGGTGTATCACAAGATGCTCAAACACAAACACACACACACATACACACACACACACACACACACACACACACACACACACACACACACACACACACACACACACACACACACACACACACACACACACACACACACATGCATGAATGCACACACACACATGACACACACACACACACACACACACACACACACACACACACACACACACACACACACACACACATGCATGAACACGCACGCACACACACACACACACACACACACACACACACACACATTCAAGTCCAAAACTTACTTACATACTAAACAATGTATCTGTCAACCTCTTTGCTCATGAATTCTACACAAACACACATAGCCAAAAATGTTAAGGTGGAACAAATATTCTAAATAATGTATAGATTTTAACTATTGCTGTCATGTACTAAAAAAGTTGACATAACAGATTTTGCTTTCACATATATTAACTGAGGGGGTGTGGTATTGGAAACTCAAAATGCCTCTTATTATTTAGTGAGTGCTACCACTTTGTGATGAACATACCAAAAATATGAACCAAAATACAAGGAGCTTCATACACTACAAAACTCTTGCCAGCCTCTGTGAAAAAGTTAAGTATTACTCTTATATAGTAACAATGCTGCTACTTGCTATCATAGCAACTTTTGCATTATCATAGATGTTTTCTCAAGTATATAAAGTCTGAAGCTCAAGTGTGTACAATTTACAACAATTTGTCAGAAAACCACACATTTCATGGAGGAGACATCAAAAGTAAAAATCAAAATCTGGTAATTGATGTATTTAAAAAACATAAATAAAGAAACTACTGCTATGTTGTATGCAAAAAGCACAGCTGAGTAAGGACAGTAGAAAGCTATGGTACAAAGTCAAAGCTCTCAAATCATAGACAGATTTCAATTATCACTCTATGCTAATAAGGTTGCTACTTAATATAATAACATATTTTACATTAGCATATGTTTTCTGAATTATATGAAGTGTTATACTTGTATAGCCACACTTTACAACACTTTCACAGGAAACCACATATTTTACAGCAAGCAAAAAGATATGAAGGTAAATTGGGGCCATTCATGTATATATAAAGCACTGTCAACCTGTGTAAAGAGCACACTGCTTATCAGGGAGAGCAGAAAGCTATGGTACAAAGCCAGAACAATTTGCCAGAGAACCAAACATCTAATGAAGAAGACGTCAAAGAAATCAAGTTCTCTGTCTTTAAGAAGTACATGTAGTAAAGCTAGACTTCTAACTGTATGATACCTTAAACCTCTTGCAGCAGAGGCCTCATGGGATATATGCAAATTCCCCCTTTAAGGATATCAGCTGTTTCAGCTAAATGAGAATCCTGAATGTCCATGACGTTTTCTTTTACTTTCATTTTAAGTCTTTTTATGGACAATTTCGGGCCATTAAAGCCAAACCCACACAGAAGTCTAGCTTTGCTATATTTTTCTTTTTGTGTTTTTTAACCAGTTGGTTACCTGTGTGACCTTTTTACTCTTTGTTTTAGTTAAGAAGTGCATGTAAAAGACAGGAGGTGAAAAACAGTCTCATTTATACATTACAAAGCTCTTGGCAACATTGGTTAAAACAATTTGATAAGGGAGGGTAGAAAGCTATGGCACGAAGCCAAAAAAGAGTTGGGATAAAGATCCCAAAACAGGGTCAGACTTTAAATATTGCTGCTGTTGACTAAGATTAAAAAATATAAACTTGCTTTAGCATATGTTATCTGGAGGACATGTCTGCAATCCATAACAATCTTCCAAAGAGTTTAGAATAGGTGAAAAATGATTTTCACTCATAATCATATCTCCATGCACTTTCAAAATGCATGCTTTATTTGCTGATAATAATAATAATAATAATAATAATAATAATAATAATAATAATAATAATAATAATAATAAAAATAATATGGTGCTGAGATGAGAATGGATGTAGACCAGGGGTGCAAAACATCAGTGATACATGAGCTATAGAAAATTATAAAGCATTCCCTATTGTGAGACATATTTCCCGTTTTCACCTTTACATGTCTATGAGCATGTTGGGATGAGGACAGTACAACAGTTTAATGTATGGTAACAACAAAAGTTATACAGTTTATTATGGAGCTTGTTGAATCTTTTAGCTTCTTAAATATCAGAATGAAGGACAAAATCTACATAATACGGGCAAATGTCCCAGGTGGGAGAAACTTTGTAAACAATAGTCTAAAACAGGAGGATTTGAATTAGCATATATTTTTTGATGTAAAATAAGCCTGTAACTTCACTATGTTAGTCTGTAATCCACTACGTAAAAATTCAAAATCTGAACATCCTTCGTAATCAGTGAAAGGGACATTTAAATAGTGTAGAATACAGTTGTAGCATTACTTATGAAGCTGAGCTATCTTTCAACAAAATTCTGCTACTCCTGCAGTAGTATCTGCGTGATTCATGACATACATATAACATACAGTGCATAATATGTAAATCTACCTTTATTAATTACTGCAGTTAAGTAACTGCAAATAGTGAAAGGGTGTGAATGGCACTCTGTGATTCTGTCTATTTAGATAAAGTACAAAGGTTTATCACAGTGTTTCAACACTGCAGTTAAAAGACAGTCTATGTGTTTGGCATTCATGAATTATATGAAGTTTGAGGGTAGGCTTAAAAAGGTTCTTGTGATCATTACATTAGTAAACACCTACGAACCCTATGAACCTATGATTTTTAAGGCTGATTTGAATACTTTCATACAAACATGAAAAATATGAATTCATCATGCATAATTAATGTCTGATTGTATATTAGTGTGACGTGGGAATAGTTTTGTTGGAGGGCTCCAACATGAACTTTGCTGAGGCCTCAAATCACCAACATCACTCCTTACAGCTTGATGGAGTTAATGCACAAATTTCTAAACAAGACTGCAAGAATGGAATCTCTGGCTTTATCAGATAAAGTTCACATTGAAAGTTTGCCTTCAGAGAGTTAACAGTCTTACTGTAAGCTAATCAGGTAATGACGTACCTCCAAACTTCCTAGCGCAAGAAATCTTGACAAATCTACAAATAATGCAGGACAAAATCTCCAAAATAGGAATACTTTTTAAATATTGATCTTACAAACTTAAGTTGATAGAATAGCAGGTTTTGCATTAGCATTAATTTTCTGAAGGATATTAAGTCTGAAAATCAAATGTCTGCCATTATTTTCTGATTTCAATCCTCAGTTATTTGCAAGTGAGCTGCCAGAAAACTACAATTTTATGAGAAACAGACCAAAAATATGAGTCAAAAATTTGGACATTCTGCAAAAATCTGAACAATTGTGGGCTAAGGAATGTACAAACTTTGAACACAGACTGCTCTACAATATTTTAAATACTTTAAGAAAAAGTGAAGGATATAAAAAAAATGCATCAGTTGGAGTATTCCCCTAGTTGCTGTGTGGCTGGAGAGCAGACTCACAATTATGGTTTTAGAGCTTCATCACATCAGAGCTCTCCAGCTACCTCATAATAATGTAACTGACAGAGCACATAGACGTCAGAAGCCCATGTCTGATAATAACAAACCCAGGGGAGATGTCATATTTAAACTACTGGATTGCTGTAACAGAATGTATCATCAGTGTAAAAAAACAACTGGAACATGCCTAATGCCAAAGTGTAGTGTTCATCTTTATCAAAACAATAAGCCAACTGCAGCAACAAGGACAGAGGTATTCTCAGGCTCCATGCAGCTATGTTTTCGAAACAAAATTCCCTCCTGCTTCAAAATAACCATCAGAACTGCTCATGAAGTGGCAGGGAACAGTTTAGAGATTTGACACACCAGAGACAGTGCAGACTTTCCTCCACAACAGCCTGACAAGCAGTGATGATGTGATTAGTGTATCCTTGTTGTTCACTCTCGTACATTAATCTGAAACATAGCACTTTCTGTTCCAAAGTGATAACAGGGCTGATCAGATTTATTGCCATTGTCAGATACTCCAGCTCACTGCAATCTCCAACTCTTCTACAGGAGTGGACAGTAGTCAAGTATGGCTGAATAGCTGTCTAGATGAACCTAGAGAAACAAGAACATGCATTGATTTGGATGCTGTCTATGGGAAATCAATTACATTTTCTCAAACATTACAGGATGGGGCTTGTCAAGTCTTCATGTGATATATCTCAAAAGAATAGTCCTCTGAGAGTTGTGGAGATATTTCAGCATCTTGGAGCTATATCTAAGGAAAAGGCATATAAAGTTTGTGCAAACTCTGCCAGTATGTTTGACATGTTATGAAATCATAAGCTAAGAAATCAGAAGGAAAATTCACACCATTATATTTAGAGTTGTGGACATAATTCAGCATCTTGAAGCTATACCTAAGGAAAAGGCATATAAAGTTTGTGCAAACTCTGCCAATATGTTTGACATGTTATGAAATCATAAGCTAAGAAATCAGAAAGAAAATTCACACCATTATATTTAGGTAGGTGAACTTGCACTATAATCTCCAGCTAGCCTAGAGATTCTAAAGAGTGTTGTAAACCAGTTTGCTGTGCTTAGTCACAGACACTACTTCTTTGTTGTTAGCCACAGATGACCAGGGGGATTCAATACACCCTACATGTTCATTTTCCACCATGTGCACATCACAGCACAATGCGCACATGGTAGTAGTGAGTTTTAGATTCAGTATGTACCTTGTAGAGGTGCGCACCTCCGAGCAAACAAAGTAAACACTGTGGCATGCTAATTACAACATAAGCAGCTGAATCACATGCTAATTAACCAACTCAACATGGTAGAGCTATTCAACAAGTTATAAGTCAACCGTGTAGACTCTGAGCTGGTTTTTCCTGCAAAGTCAAAAAGTTTTGGAATACAGCCATGGAGGAGTCTACACAGACAGAATGTTAGGAGCTGCTGCTGCTCTAATTCCTTTGTATGTGCTAAAGGCTGAAGCCAATGCTGCTGCTGCTGCCAATAGGCCTGGGTCAAGGAGAAGAGTTTTCAGCCCCCATTTACCTTTTCACAAACTAAATGTGTGGAAATTGTATAGCACTACAGGGTGGATAGAGACACACTAAAGGATCTATGTGACCTCTGCCGTCCCCAGCTCAGACCCAGAGCCAACCAAGAGGAGCCCATCCCAGTGGAGACAAAGGTATGTGTAGACTTAGAATCTTAGCTACAGGTACCTTTCAGAGACCGACAGGGAACATTTAGGATCCTCTACCAGTTCCTGAATGCTATGTTTCAGTATACCAATGACCAAGTATATTTTCCCCATAGTCCTGAGGAGATGGACAGAAATATGCAGGAGTTCTGCCATGCAACACGCTACCCTGAAGTACTAGGTGCCATAGATTACACACATATAGAATTTAAGGCATCATCAAGGGAACATGTTAGACTCTACATAAACAGAAAGGGATACCAATCTATCAACTGCTAAGTCATATATAGTGTCAAGGGAATCATCTTGAATGTGTGAGCTGGCAGCTATGGCAGTTACCATGACTCACATATCTGGCACACCTCCCATGCGTACCAGATGTTTCCTACGGGGGATATCCCACAGGGTAATTTACTGGGAGATGTAGGCTATGCACTGGAACAATGGCTGATGACACCCATCAGAAATGTACACACCCACGGAAGAACACCTTAATGAGGCACACGCTCAAACTAGAGATATCATAGAGCATGTGCTTGGGCTGCTGAATTCATGGTCCCAGTGCCTAGATACGTCTGTGGAGCCCGGCAGTAAAATTCACAGAAATGTGCAGAAATATTCACAGTATGGGCCATGCTACACAACATCAACCTGAGGAGACAGCTTCAGCAGGATCAGCAAGGGGAAGGGGCACACATTCCACCACCATTGCCAAGTTCACTACAGCCACAGGCAGATGAGGAGTCAGAGGGGGAACCACCAGCTGCTGTGGGTGTAGACAGATGTAAGCGTGCTCAGTATGCCCTTGCATTGGATAAGAGACAATGCATAGCACAGTCACTCAACCCCTAATGGGCCTAAAATTTCTTCCTACACACACGCACACACATACATGTAGTAAAATTGATCCTAGGCAACCTTTACTTCCCCATGTATTGGCTGTATACTGCTTGCATCAGACAGAGTTAGCCCTGAACTACAGCCATGTCAACTGCTCCATTTGCAAGGTATATCTCGAACGTGGAGTGTATTGTGTAAAAATATGAATGAGTGGCATATCCTTGTATTTCACTAATTGGCACTGTAAGCAAGTAAAAAGTGGAAGATTGTTACAGAAATGATCTTAACATGTGGCATCAGAGACTTGGGTGACTTTTATGTGTTCATTATTAAGTAGTAGGCCTCAGGCATCAAAGATTCACACCAGTCATACCCCTCAAAAGTAGTGATGATCACTGCATGGCTTCAATTTAGCACCATACATTTGCACTGGAATCATTAAAGAGAGAAGTTAAAAATGATATACATTGCAGTTTCTGACTTCACAACCATCACAACATCATTCACAATAAAGCTGGGAAATTTTGTTGCTATCAATTGTGTAACTTTCCAAGACCAATATAAGTTAAAGTTCAATACCACAAATGCAGATATTCTAATCACTTTAAGTCAGCTATGCACCCTGAGCATCAGACACAAAACTTATCTATCCCTGAATCCAAAAGATAAAAAACAGGGATATAGCACAGTCATCATCACTCACACAGGGTGTTGTGTGTGTGGGGGGGAGTCAGGAGGCTTAAGCTGACACAAAAGGTCAGTGAGTGTGTGTGTGTGTGTGTGTATGTGTGAGTAAGAAAGAGAAGCAGACAGACATCTGGATAAACCAACAAATGACCAGTGTGAGACAAAATGAGTTTTAAGCTGCATGGCTGAACCATGTAACTGTTGTGTGTGTGTGTCTGTAGGGGTCTTCCAGGTGAAACTATTGTGTAAGTGTCTGTATGAACACAGCCAGACTCTGTGCTGGTTCTACATCTTGTTATGTTGGACAGGTGTGAGCCATGCATGGTAGAGGTGGCAGTTCATCGGGAGTTGGACTGGCACGTCCACACCCATGGTCAGATGCACTGCTGCTACCTGAATGTGACTGATGGGATTCACTTTGGAATCTCAAAATACTGAAATGTAGAATTTCAGTATCTCGCGACCAAAGTGTCACATCTGCAGATGTGCGAAACTGTAGAATATCGAACCCAGAAATGTCAAACCCATGGTACTGGCAGTGCGTTAGGTAAGTGTGTTTTTTTTAAGGGTTTTGAGGAGGGTTTGTGTGTTTGTGAGTGTGTCGGGGAGTGTTAGGTGTGGGTTAGGGTACATAGGTGAGAATGTGACTGTCTCAGTGTTGAGAGTGGTGGTGTTTGTATCTGTGTGATGTGTTTTTGCATGAGGGGGGTGTGGAATGTATGTTGGTGGGTTTTGTGTGTGTTGGTGTTTAGTGCGACCTCGGAGTTAGTATATATAAGGAGGGGGGTGTATGGGGGCTTGCACCCCTGCTTATAGTAAGTGTGTGTTTGTAAGTGTTTGTGTTGTTGTGCAGAGGTAGGTGCAGTTGTGCTTGTGTGTGTGCTTTAATGGTTGAGGATTTGTGTTTCGTGATTGTGGTTTTCAGTGTTTGTGTGCTTTGGCTTTATAGTCTCGAAATACTGAAATTCAATATTTCAGAATTTCGAGATTATAAAGAGAATTTGACTGATGTCAGCTAGATGAGCTCCCTTCACAGTAACACAGGGTGTAATGATTTTACCACTTTATATATCCTTAACTATACTTTCAATAAAAATGTGGCTAACAATTTCATACTAAGCTAATAACTGTAGCAATCTACACCCCTCCCCTAAAAAAAATGAATGTGACCCAAAAGTAATATATCAATTTCAATTGCTTCACTATATGACAGTATCTAACTGCTGAGATACCAAAGTCTACTTGGAAGCTCCTCCTGGGATGTGCTTGCTGTCCATGAAACTGTTGCTTTGACATCCAGGACGTGCTGTACTGCACTCTCCTCTGAGCTGTCTGGATCCCTGATATTGGCCAGTAACTCATTATTGAGTGTTATTGGTAGCTCCCTAGCAGGCCCTCCCCTAATAACCATCTGGTCATGGTCCATTGCAGCTGCTCTCCTCAATGCAGATGTGATCATATCAGAGTCCCTGGGGCTCACCTGTTTGTATGTCCTGCTGTAGCCATCCACAGTATTCACATCATCAACCATCTGGTGCCAAATCTGCATCCAGTGTGCCATATCTCCCGGTCCCCTTTCCAGCAGAAACCACCATGTTGCCAAAAGGCATCCACTATCACCTGGTTCCCAGCATTGGTGAAGGGAGTCTACAAGGATTGGCACACCTGAGTGGCACACTCCTGTTGTTCTATAAGACAACAGAAGGGTAATACAAATACATGCCACATAACTACAAAATAACTGTTTCCAGATAAAAAAGAAAAGGTAGCCACTCAGTATAACCCCCAGTAAAAACATACAACAGTCTACAGATGTGAAATACGAGCAACAGGCAGGATGCAATGTCATCAGTACAATTGTAACTAATGCATACAGATAAAAGTGTAACAGCCTTTGCTTCAGAATTTTCTTAAATGCATTCCAGCATATGTAGTATGTACCTGACAAAATGCAAGCATACTTTCTGAAGTTCAGTAATCCTCTGTATAGATATAGCCCAAAGAAATAGCTTACGTGCAGTTGTCCCAACATAAACAAGTCTTCTCACCATCAGTTTGCCTAGCTACATGGTTGCCTTTTTATATGGTATAGATTCAGGGCTATTAGCATGGTGAAAATACAAATCAGGTGTGAACTCATTAGAATTGATGAATCCCAAATATGTGGCTCCATGTAGGAGATGGAAACATAGTGCAGGCACTCCCTCAGTATCTGTTGTTAATGGATTGCAACTGTGAATGATTACTGGTTTGGAAAAGGAAAACACAACAGCACTTCGGGTTGCCTTACTTCCACTGGGTGTGTCAGGTTAGATAAACAAAGTGTTGCATGTAAATTTGGAAATGTAAGCAAGCAGCACACAATTCACTGGTTGTGTTTCTTAACATCCAACCTGCCTTTCGTTTGTTGGCAACTGCATATAACATTATTTCCAGTTAATATCCTCACACATTTTATGGCCAATGATATAGAATGGCTTAAACACTGCAAGTGACAGAGTAATGGTCAGATAACTGAAAAATTACCAACAAACACAGAGAGGTAAGACCGAGCTGTATATTTGCAAGCGATAACCATAACAGGTTGTGTGATCACTAGGTGCACTACATCCAAAATTAACGTATGTACAAATAACAGTCATATGATTTGATATCACTGTAGATGCTGTTGCAGTTGGTTGTGTGCAGAATGAGTTCAGTTCTTCGTTGCAAAGCTGTTTGTGTAGCAAAGAGGTATAAGACACTCATCCTGTGTTCTGAAGGGTATTGGAGTAAGAGTTCAAATCCAGATCTTTATAGACATATCTCATGTGAGCCATCATTTTCTTGTGTGTATGTCATACACTGATTTTCCTCATTTCAGCTACTTGCCTCTTTTTTCTTATTTTTTCCCCTTTTCTGTATTTGTTTGTGTCATTTTTTGGGGGGCAGTATTTGCGTGATGTAACAAGTAGTGCAATCATGGGAATGGGGGAAATAAATGGTGGGCTTGGCTACGCTTATCTCATTTGTGCGAAGAGAGGTATTGCACAGTCAGGGCAACTGGACCACCCAGGAAGCACACAGGCCCTAGACAGCCAAAAATAGAAACTGTCTGCATTAAATTATTATTGGGCATGTGCAAACCTGAGTTGTGCAGCAATTAACAGCAAGACCTTAAGAATGATTAGTAAAATAAGGAATGTCATGTCATTCGTCATGTATCAGCAGGTGTTCAGTGTACAGCTGGAGTACAGATTGTCATGGATTCTAGTACAGAGTGTGCAACTTTTTTTCACTGTAATGTCATTGCAGTTTATAGCAATGAACTGAAAGATAGACGAGTGTAATTTCAACCTTGTTGTGGCAACTGGTGTAAGTGTAAGACTGCCATAAACATGATCCTGGGTTCTAATATAGGATATTCCATACACCTTTACTGTTGCTTCACTTCTCATTATATCACTTATACCACTTTAGATAGTGGATCTGATATTAATTATATGTATGAGAGATGACACACTAGCATTTTGTCAGTTATTTATTTACTTATCTGTTTTATCACATTTATTATCAGATGTATGACACTGGGTGTACATTGTACTATATCCCTGTAAGTATGCTTTTGTTGTCTGGACTGAAGATGGTGTGAAAATTTGTGTGCTGCACCATTTTTGCCTGCCTATGCTGGCTGGAGAGGCTGCTCTCCCTCATTTTGTATAGTGCTAGGAGGAGGATTAAGAGGAGACTTTATGCACTCCAGCCACCAATGGAGTGAAGTGACAGCGATTACAGTCCAGTAGGTAAGGTCTCAATTCTCCCTATCACCCAGCTTGATGACAGTGGGCGTGGGATGTCCCCACCCTCACCCCAATCATGGTGTTCTCCAACCTTGTGTGTCCATCACTGTCCCTGTCTCTTGTCTTGTTTGTCTTGTCTGTCTTTAATTGCTTCTTCTCCAACACAGCTTACCTGACCCAGACATACCTTAATCCCTTCCCCAACTTTCCTCTCTCTCTGAAATAAAAATTGAATGGGCACCTGTCTCCCAAAAAAAAAAAAAAAATCCCACACATAGCTTTTCATTTTGCACATGTCATCTGGACACACTTGATTCGGTGCAATTGGCTATACAACATGACTGCTTTGTGGTCACCCCTCTCTCTGGAACTGACAGTCCAAATTCAGTTAATATTTTGCACATATGTTCAATTTACACTGTTAAAGAAATGGATAGCTCTGATTCTTTCCTACCTCCCTCCTGCATATTCCTATCCTGCTTTCCCTTTGTTCTTCCTCCTGCTTGCTACCCATTTCACCACTTTTCTAGCTAACCCATTTTACCACTTTAATCTAGTGAAAAATAGAATCACAGAAAACACACATATGTTGCTGGAAAAGCAATGGATCCCTTCACTTTTTGGACTCCATGTTTGCGCAGGGGTGCACATCATGCACAACCATACAGCAATGGTGTGCAGCAGCAAACAGGTGTGGTGACTCCCACACAATGCTGCTTAACACCACTGTGCTATGCCAACACACAGCAACTAGTCTCGTATAAATAATTCATGTCATTAAATTATCATTCTGTAATGAAAAGTATTTAAAAGTATTACATACATCTGTATTCGAACCCAGTACCATATGGCCCCAAAAAGGAATGTATCAGTGCATTAACATGTACTGCCACAGAGTCAGTTAAGCAGCAGGTGTATTTCATAAACTCAGTACTAAGTGTCAGACTTTACTAATGCTACTTGCCTTTGCACACTGCTTAGCTACACACAACCATGTGTATCTCATGGTTTAGTATCATGTTTGAAGTTCATAACGTAAATATATTAAAAGTGCAGTTTATATGAGTGATGTGCAGAATACTAGATAGGTCATTATGTCACAAAATACATTGGTTCAAACAAGTATTAATATTTTGAGTCCCGATATTTTTAATGCAATACAGCAAATCCTCCACTTACCTTTCCATCCAGTTACCTGCCACCTTTCCAGCAGTGCTAATGTAGCAGTTCAGTACTGCACATCACTCTAATCATGTTTTTGCAGGAGGAAAAGCCTCCCAGCACCCCCCTGCTGCAACTTATATATTCTAACTCTGAGATCACACTACAGTGAGGAAAAGGGTAAGTTTTCCATGTCACACTGTACTGCAATCTGCAGTCATAACATCAGCTACATATGAGTGAATGCACAGTAGCATCCGCTGCAATGGATGCTCACAGACATGATGATTGGCAATACAGGAATCAGTCATCTGACATTTGACATTCTCATGTTTACCAAACCGTCCTTCTTCATTTTAATAGTAATCCATATCTCACATGCTTATGCACTTTGCTAACTGTTGGCTAACTGTTGCACAAACCTTCTGCTTGCCAGAATATGGAAATGTACATATTCTGCTGTATCACTGCTGTTTATAGTCATTTTCTTTGTATGACATGAAATTACATGTGGAAACATTACAAACTGAGGAAGCTATCTAACAATATGTCACATATTTACAATACATCCATGTGTTGCCACCCCCACTAAGCACTGCAACCCTGATGTCTCAGTACTTTTTCCACACATATATCAACCGCACTACAAAATGTAATAACAAATGTGTGCTGTGCAATGGACATCAATCTGGTAACATACAGAACTACAACTGTTGACCCATACACCTAAAAAGCCTTATCTGCAAGGCTAGAGAATGAATCAGCATGGACCATATCTACAGGGACATAGGTGATGACCTGACCCATTTAATTTTTTATCAAGAGTAGATCTTGCCTACTGAATCTTGTGAACTTCTTTGATACTGATCCCAGAAACCTGGATGAGGGATAACAGGACTTAACGCCTAGTTTGAGTTATCTAAGGACTTTGACACTATCCACCATTCATGTCTCATAGTGAAGATCTCCCATATGGGAATGAACTCATACAGTAGTAGATGGATAGGCAACTGGCACACAGAGAGAAAACAAATTCTCAAAGCTCGGGACTGCACCTCTACCACTGGCAACTTGTCATTAGAATACCACAAGGATCTTTGCTGGACTCTCAACTGTTACTTCCCTGAAGTGAAGGCAATGGTAGATGGCCTAGGGTTTACCAAGACTGCAGATGATTATTAACTGGATGCAGTAATTTAGAGTCCCCCAATGGTAGCAACATATTACGGAAGGGGCTGTTACACACAAATGATTGGTGCCAAACTCACAGACTGAACCTTAAAGCATACATTACCTCATTGTCCTCTTTATCAATGAAGTTCTCCTGCTAATTATGATATACATATCACCCCTCTAAGCTCAAACACAGTGTTGTGAGATTGGAAACACATGTTGATAGCAATCTACACTTTCATCACTGTGTCCATAGTAGTGACATACACATTTTGCATTGCACACATCATACATATAGACATCATATACAAGACCAGGGTGGTCATACCTGTGTTGTACTCTACCATTATCACATTATCAGACCACTAATTGAGCACAATGCTCCCTTCTGTCTGTACCTCACTAGACACCTGCAGCAATGGAAAAAACAGGTTTGTGCCTGGGAGACTCCAGGGCTTCCATACATGGCATACATGACTTAAACACCTGTCACTGTACTCATTATCAAGCAGGCTGCTGAGAAGTGACCAATGTCTGCTCTACAGTGCAGTCTTGGACCGTTCCCTACTGGAAATGCTGGAGATCTGCAAACAAAATGGGAAAAGAATAACTTGCCCCAGGATTTTCAACCTAGCTTGTGACATAAACAGAACATGCTGGGGAGACAGATATATCCCCTGTCAATTAACACTCCTCTGTAATAGGCTCCCATTGCATGTGAAGAAGTGCTCCTCAATGAACCTATTCAAGCACAACCTTTACTACTGGTTGTGTGACTGTAAAGTCACCTTTGTGGTGGCACCCATGTCTTTCATAGACAGGGCCAGTTGGTGCTTCTCACAAAAATCTCCCTGCTATCAATAACCATCCAACTATGCTCAATAAAGGTACATGTGTTTTTGCACAGCTAGGTTTCTAAACTCCCTAGGACCATTATGCTAGTAACATTCTATGAAGCTATGAGCCTATGCAGGCCTCCCAACATCCTGTTGCCCACATGGCCTGCTGATCTCATCTACTATAAGTTCACTTTTGTTTTTGTAAAAGTCAGACTTATGCTGAGGTACTTGAGTAAAGTGCTGAGTTCTGTAGTCTATGTATTTAGATAGGTAGGGGTTCTATTCTCAATGCAGTCAACTGTGTGTGTGTGTGTGTGTGTGTGTGTGTGTGTGTGTGTGTGTGTGTGTGTGTGTTTGCATTTGTATGAACTCTTCCTTGGAATTTTGCAGCAGCATGTGGGACACTATGTTCTCCTCAACAGACACTACTGTAGTTTTCAGCTATAAAGTGTTGTCTGAGACACTCCAAATCAGACTTGAGCTGTGGTGCTTGCCTTAAATACAGAGGTCTGTAGTCTGTGTAGTTAGATAGGTAGGGGCCCTATTTTCACTGCAGTCTGCTTACTTGACATTACAGAAAGCCTTTTACTCTAGCATGTGGGATACTGTTATTACCATATTATCCTCAACAGAGACTGCTGATGTCATCAGCTATATCATGGTTTTGGATATGCAGCACTCCCAGCAGGACTGGGTCACACACTGGTCAGACAGGTGTCACCTCATCATGTATCAGACATGGCTTTAACTCTATCCATATACATGGTTTGTAGTCCCTGTGTTATCTTGCTGAGAAAGTCTCATGGTTTCTCCAGCTGCCGCATATGTCTGGTGTGGTACTTGCAAAAGAGAGCATTATACTCTATTACTGTTCTGATGAGATTTGAGTACAGTGCTGTCATACAACCCTAGGATCTGAATATGATGACTTGACATATTATGTGTACAACATAGGCTTTCAATACCAGTGTTGACACTTGGTGGGTGAAGTTCGGAGTGCAATATACATGTGTTCCCAGTGCTGGCATCACTGTGTGTCAGCTTAGCAGGTCTGTTGTCAGTGCTGTGATTAACATGGAATTCCACATTTTTAGACAGACAGTCTAAAAAAAGACATATTTCTGCATTTACTTGTAGATCATATACCTTTGTCCTCATTCAGTTTTCTGTATTAACGCCTCTTGTACTATGTTATCATCAGTGGTGCACTTAATGATTGCATGCAATATGCAAGAATCAGCAAACTTTTTAAGCCAAAGGCCATATACTTCAGCTTGAACTGTCAAGAAATGGAGTTCATGCAGTGAAAGGCCACGCACAGATCCCTGGGTTTTGCCAATGGTGACAGCTCTACTAGTACAGGTTGATTCACCAACTTTTACAGTATGTGTTCTGTAGGTGAGCCAATTGGTTATTCATCTACTGGTGCAAGGGTTAATCCCCAACTGGGAGGGTTTTTCAATTATACCTCTATGGAATATTGTGTCTAATCCCTAGGCCAGATCACAATAGGAGGTATACACTGTCTTACCTTCATCCAGGCCTATCATATGGAAGCAATGGCATGTGACATCACAGATTACCTATGGCATGACTCAGCACATACCCCTTACTGATACGATTGAATACACATCTCAACACACCCTCTACATGGGCTATATTCCCATATAAGATTGTACATCAGCATGCATCCATCTGAGTAGAGAGGACAGCACCTGATGCATGCATTTATAGATACATCCTGACTCCCCTCAATTGTGAGGCAGACCAACATGTGAACATAAACCTCTTCTACATGTACAGTAGTCATAATCTGGCTGTGTGCAACAGACCTGTATGAGTTGTTAATGCTATATCATGCCTGTTACATCTGACAGATGTCCTCAAAGAAGTTATTGAGGGCATGCACGATGACAACAGTATCATCTTATGGAACTTGACCAGGTCAAGACATTTGACGCAAATCTACACTGTGGCATTTACTCAACACTGTCATATGTGACCATAAACAGCTATATCACCAAATGGGTAGACCAGTATATGGCATACAGTACATGTCATCTCACTATTTTGAAATGTGTGATATGATCTATATCTCAGGACAGTGATCAGGTCCATACATCAGGGCTGTCTGCTAGGCCCTTTCCTGTCCATTAGTTAATTGATGAACATCACAGATGACATACACATGCTGTGTCCACACAGCTGCCTGAAGGACTACAGAATGTGGGCAATCATTGACTCCAATTATGATATTAGTATAATACAAACAGTAGCAGCACATATCAAACACTGCTGCCACAGGAATGAGAACACCTGCATTGACAAGACACATGGGAGATTTGTTAATTCAGGAAGGTAACACACCACCTAAGTATAAAGTGGACATCACACCCTATAATCAGACCAATAGGTATGTGACCCATGTACTGGGGTAAATGGTAAATGATCAGCATGTGGTTACAGTGTTGACTATTCCGTGAATATAGGAAAAGTAGCAGCTGGAGGACAAAGTACCTCTGGAAAAACAGTCCAAAATGTAGAAAGGCAAAATCCAGAGGTGACACCATGGACAAAGTAGCAAACATAATTCAGCAAAAACAAACCAGTACTGGATGAAGTGTCTCTCAAGAAAAATCCTGTTTATATTCCAAAGCACAAAAGAGGCACACCACGATGATTCTTCAAGTTTTAATAAAAAATTAAAACATCAAACGAACAGCTGTAGAAAAGAGTGAGCGCTTTCACGTTTTAACAAACGCTTCTTCAGACTTAAAATACATCTAAATAATGTGTTCTTATATACTCCCAGTTAATTGAATAATTAAGACAATTAAAATAATTCAAAATATATCACAGTCACCCCTTATTAAAGGTATATTGCTACATTAATAGCTTATATATTATATTATACTTTATCTTATAACTGTGTATATAATATTTTTATGCAAAACATATCTATCGAAAATAGACATTTTAAAATGACAATAAATGACAGTAATAATATAAGAACATGTATATAAAAAATAAATTCAAGGCAAACTAAAAATTGATATCCCACATTTAACTCTTTCATATAAAGCAAAATTGAAGTTGGAAATTGGGAGTATATAAGAACACATTATTTAGATGTATTTTAAGTCTGAAGAAGCATTTGTTAAAACGTGAAAGCGCTCACTCTTTTCTACAGCTGTTCGTTTGATGTTTTAATTTTTTTATTAAAACTTGAAGAATCATCGTGGTGTGCCTCTTTTGTGCTTTGGAATATAAAGTAGCAAACATCTTTAATGAAACCAAGAAAATCAAACGAATGTTAGCACTTTTGTGTTCTCTCATATAAATAACAACATGTATCCAGTGTCATCCCTTCTTCAATTAACTCACTCTGAACACTTAAAGTGATACAAGTGACATTATAATAAACACTCAATTGCATAAAAGACAATGGTAGAACATCATAATGTTATAAAATTATATACCATCTATATATATATATATATATATATATATATATATATATATAAAACATTTCATTTACACAAGCATCTGTTAATACTCAAAAGAACAGAATAAAATTACAGTGATTTCAGATGATCCACATAGAATAAATGCTGAAAACCTTCAGTTTTTCTTGTGGGGAACCTTTGTGGTCTCTCCAATTGTTCCAGGTGCTTAGGAAGGTACATACCAAAAGGGATGTTGTGCTCAGTTATTGGCTTGATGAGGGAAGAGTGCAGTGAGGCTATAACTTTTTTTTCTGGAGGCAATGGCCTTACTTATGAGATGAGCAATATAGAATGCCCTTCGTACCACTGTGGAGACATGGTGATCAAAGGTAAGGTTGCTGTCAACCTGTGTACCAAGGTCCCTCATCACTGAGTGCATACTTAGGGTGTTGCTACTGGTGTAGTAGTTAGCAGGAACATTGCCCTTACTGAAAAGGATAATAGTGCATTTTTTTGCTGTTGAGTTTAAGGGCATGACTTTGGCACCAATCATTTGTTTGTGTAAGACCGCCTTGTAGGAGGTTGACATCATTTGGAGATTCTATGACCACTCCCAATTTGCAGTCATCAGCAAACATTGTTAGCCAAAGACCTTCAGTTTTTGCTTGTACTTCAGAGAAATAGATTCCAAACAGTAGAGGTCCCAGGACTGATCCTTGTGGAACACCACTGGTTACAGGTTTGCTGTTGGAGGTGGATTCCCATATTTTGACTATACGTGTTCTATTACTGAGGCAGTTTTTACCCATCTAACAATATAAGGGTTGAAACCTAGCTGGGTGATTTTGTCAATGATACCTGCATGCAGGATGGTGTCAAAAGCCTTGGCTAAGTCTAGGTAGGCTGCATGCCCATATTTCCCCTTGTCCAGGGCCTTGATGATTGTTTTGAAGAAGTCCACCAGGTTTAACAGGCATGCTCTCCCTTTGACAAATCCTAACTGAGTAGGGTTGAGTGTTTGGCGATTACCTATATCTTTGTTGATAAGGTCCATTACGATTTGCTCCATGACCTTGCAAATAAGACTAGTCAGGCTAATAAGGCTATAGTTCCCAGGGTCAGTGGAAGCATCACCTTTGTGGAAGGGAATAACAGTGGCCATTTTCCATTCAGCTGGGATAAAGCTGGTGCTCAGACTATGATTAAAAAGAGAACCCAATGGTGTTGCTAATTCGTGTTGGAGCTCATGTAGGACACAGCCTGGGATGTTATCAGGTCCCATAGATGCTGTGTTTTTAGCCTTAAAGAGGGCATTTATGACCTGCTCTTTAGAAATACAAAGTAGGGTACAAGTGGTAGGGATGTCATGGGGTATGTGTGGCGGGGACAGGGGAGTGAAGTTTCCACAGAACCTGTTGGCCAACAGGTTAGCTATGTCATGTACCTCCCAACACATCTTCCAGTGATGTGTGACTGAAGTATACCACCTTTGCCACAGTGTGCTGTCACACAGCTTATTGGCCATACCTAGGCATTCTTTCTGCGGAACATACATGATTGTCTGATGGTGCAGAGCACCAATCAAGTTGTTGCACCAGATGCATGTGTGCTACCTGTTCTGCTGATGCACACACTACATATATAGTTGTTTGACAACATTAATGGCATGTATATCATTCATGACAGTATGACAGTGTCGACTGTGCTATATATATATATATATATATATATATATATATATATATATATATATATATATATATATATATACCATGCACATGAGGCAGCTAGCCTGTATTGCCTATACTGTTGCATACAGGTATAGCAGTGCTCATCCTAACACCTCCAGCAGATGTTAGACTACCAGGGCAGACTGTGGGGTTATCCTCATAATGTGTATGCATCATAGTAGTTGTTCAAGTGTGTGTGAGTGTGTGTGTGTGTGTGTGTGTGTGTGTGTGTGTGTGTGTGTGTGTGTGTGTGTGTGTGTATGTGTGTGTGTTTGTGTGTGTGTGTGTGTGTGCGTGTGTGTGTGTGCATTTGTGTGCGTGCATGTGTGTGTGTGTGTGCATTTGTGTGCGTGCGTGTGTGTGTTCAGACTCATCTCTTATGACTGTAAATCTCATATGTTATGTCAGAGGCATGGGATTACTGGTGGTATTATTCTGATATTGTCCATGATTGTGGCTGGTTCTTGTAAAGTTTTGCATCAGCCTTTACCTGTGCCCACCTTGCTGGAGACCTCTGCTGAGTATACTCATATTCAGGGATATCAGTTGGCACAACTTCACAATATACACCCTGCATTAGGTGTATGTCAGATGCCTGATAGATGTCCTCTGCATTATTCATGTAAGGATGCTTATCTCGCAAAGACATCCTCCCCATTATTATGTCACCTTGTGTGTCAGTCACATAAAACACATTTTCACTGTACAGTCCCTACTGTACCATATAGATATGTGACTGATGTTGCTACTACAACCATCTTCCCTTTGTAGAAACAACAGCAAGCAGGTAATGATAAATCTGGTGGAATTCCAAGTAATCCAAGAGTAAAAATAACAGAAGACACAGGAACTAAGGCAGGATACAATGACTCAGCTTTAATGACACACTTTAAAACATTAAAACACTTTAAAAATGCAAGTAAAAACTTTCACTTGTATTTCTTCTTCAGGCATAACACTGCAATAGTAAAAAACATTCATTTTTATACAGTTTAAAATCACCTGAGATAACAATTAATTAAACATTTTTCTGCAATTCCCTTTATTAGGATTTTCAAGATATGGAGCCATTCATTTCAGGAGGGATGTGTGCTCTCAAACATAAAATCCACTTATATTCGCCCCTCTGGGTGAAGGTTTTTTACTTGCATATCTGGAAATTGCTTGGCATCATTAAAGGACTTCAGTTCACTCTCTACACCTGGGAAATTGTTTGGAATTATTAAAGGATCGTAGCTCACTCTGCTCTGGTTTCCAGTGATCTCTTTTCTCTTTTTGGACTCAGCTGGTACATCACTGGATTTGCCTGTGTGCTGGTTCACTCATCTTTTGCTGAATGTTGCCAATGTGATAGTTTTAATGGGCATTGTTCTTGCCAAAGGATACTATTAGACATGTTTTTGCATTTATTTTTAGCCCCTGATTTTTATACCAACTCTTTGTATGAGAAAAACCCTCTTGGAGGATCTTAGAATCTGCTAGAGAGTTAATAATGTCACCTAGTTAGCAGTCACAAAATACACTATACCGACCGATATTGCCAACATCCTGGCAGACAGGTACAGCGCAAACTTCACCCCCTCCCACCCCCAAAAGGGCCCATAACCATACCAGAAGAATGTATAGACCTTAAAATCACAGACACTCAGGTTAAAACAGCCCTCTCTAAAGCCAAAAACACAGCATCAATGGGAACGGACGGTGTCCCAGGCTGCATCCTACATGAGCTTAAAGACGAGCTAATCCCTCACATAAACACACTGTTCAAACTCAGCCTCTCCACAGGCTACATACCCATAGAGTGGTGCACAGTAATGGTTATTCTGCTCCACAAAGGTGGAGCCACAAGAGACCATGGGAACTATTGCCCTATAATCCTGACTAGCTTGGTCTGCAAGGCTGTGGCACGCATCATCATGGAACTCATTAACAGAGGCATTGGGAACCTCCAAACACAGGACCCTACCCAATTCGGCTTTGTTAAGGGCAGATCATGTCTCCTAAACCTGGTGGACTTCTTTGAGACAGTTACCAAGGCTATAGATGAGGGAAAGGTGGTACACACAGCCTAACTAGACCTTGCAAAGGCCTTCAACACCATTCCCCATTCTGGTATTATAGACAAGCTCACCAGCCTGAACATAAACCCCTACATCACAAGATGGGTTGCCAACTGGCTCACAGACAGAACCCACATGGTGAGAGTTGCAGGAGGTACGTCCGACTCTAAACCAGTTACAAGTGGCGTTCCCCAGGGCTCAGTCCTAGGACCTCTCCTTTTCGGCATATACTTCTCAGAGGTACAGGCAAGCACAGGACAACTATGGCTGACCAAGTTCGCAGATGACTGCAAACTAGGGGCTATAATTGACTCTCTGGTTGACACAAACATCCTCCAAAAGGATCTCACTGAGACGGATACCTGGTGTCAAAATCATGGCTTCAAGCTAAATGCCAAAAAGTACATAGTCATCCCATTTGCAAAAAACAAAGTACCCACAAACTACCACATAGGTGGTACTCCCCTAAATACGGAAGACATAATAAGGGATCTGGGAATCCAAGTAGATAGTAATCTCACCTTTGATAATCACATTGCAACAGTGGTTAGAAAATCCTTCTACGTGTCCCACCTAATCACAAAAGGGTTTGCATCCAGATCAAAAGAATTCATTGTGCCCCTCTACTCATCAATCATCAGACCCATCATAGAGTATAATGCCCCATTTGGGATGTATCTTACAAGACACCGGCAACAGCTGGAAAGACTACAGAAGTACCTCACCAAGAGGATCACTGGCCTCAAACAGATGCCTTATGCAGCTCAACTGAAGAAATTACAGCTGTACTCGGTTACATGCCGCCTACTCAGAGGTCATCTCTGCCTGACATACAAGGCCATGTCCAACCCAGAATTGATGGACATGCTCAACCTAAAGAAAACCTTATCCCCGTGAGCCACATGCTCTAGGGATCTAAACCTCACCACAACAATAAATAGGACATGCTGGAGGGATTGATTCCTGTCCCAGACACTTCCTATGCTTTGGAACAAGATCCCAATCTACATTAGGCAGAGCTCCTCGCTAACACTCTTCAAAAGAAACCTTCACGAATGGATGGGAAACGGAAAGTTTACCTCGGGGATCACTTCACTGGCTCTGCAGGACAGAGGCAGAGGGAACTATTCTCAGGGGGCGGAGAAAGCCAACACATTCTGGCTAGGGTTATAAATGCCTTCAGGCAGGTAGCCTAGTACCTAGCTATGAACCTATGAAGCTATGAAGTATTTGACAGCATTGATCATGGTAAAGTATTTAATAGAATTGATCATGGTAAAGTATTTGACAGCACTGAGCACGGTAAAGTATTTGACAGCATTGATCATGGTAAAGTATTTGACAGTATTGATCATGGTAAAGTATTTGACAGCATTGATCATGGTAAAGTATTTGACAGTATTGATCATGGTTAAGTATTTGACAGCATTGATCATGGTTAAGTATTTGACAGTATTGATCATGGTAAAGTATTTGACAGTATTGATCATGGTTTAGTATTTGACAGCATTGATCATGGTAAAGTATTTGACAGTATTGATCATGGTAAAGTATTTGACAGCATTGATCATGGTAAAGTATTTCACAGTATTGATCTTGGGGAAATGTTGAACATTGTCAAAAGTATATGAGGCAGGAAAATAAGAAGGATAGTGAGTGCAATGTATGAAGGTTCTTGTGTGTCTATGATGGTGAATGGATAGGTAGGAAAGAAAGATAAGACAGGGAAGAGGAATAAAGTAGGGCAGCCCACCGAGCATGTGACAGGAATAACATCATGTGTCAAAGTCAGAGGTTGGTAGATGGGAAGTGAAGGAAAGGATAATGTTACAGTTAATGTTAACCTATGCAGACAATTTGGTTTTAATAACCAAAAACAAATTTTGGCTGAAGGAGGTAATTTATGGAGAAGAACAAGTTTTAGGCACAGCAGTGTTACAGATGAATAAGTCAAAAAGTAAGGGTTTTGGAAGTGGTGAGAATTGCAGGAATTTATTTTATCAGAAGGGCAATTGATATTCTAGGGGTTCAGTCAGGAAAGGCACAAGTAGTAATAGAATAATAGAGAGAATTAAAAAAAAAAAAAGAAAGTTGACAAATTGGTGGAAGGTGTTTCAGTTGCCCCTAAGAAAATGGGTTTATATGTTAAACAAGTTTGCATGTTTGCAAACTTTATGGAAACTGAATTGTTGGGTATTTTTTTTTGTTTGTTTTTTCATAGGGAACAGGTCGAAACCCATCAAAAGAGAGTTAGTTTATAATGTAAAAGAAGGGGGGGGGGGCTTGAATTTAATAAATTCAGTTGTTTTCATAGCATCCATGGGATTACTCCTATTTGTCATCTTATTCTCAGAGTAAAGGCTGTCAAAAACTCTGGCTGACCAAATTCCCAGATTAATGCAAATTGGGAGCTATCATAGATTCCCCCCATGACACTAACATCCTGAAAGAGGGTCAAACACAGACCAATGACTGGTGCCAAAGCCAAGGATTAAAGCTCAATGCCAAGAAGTGCATTATAGTGCCCTTCTGGAAAAAGTCCACTAAGTCCACCAAGGTTAATTACTCCATTGATAACAGACCCTTAAGAGTTGACACACTCGTTAGGGATCTGGGAACACATGCAAATAGTAATCTGGCCTTTTATCCAACATGTAATCAAGGTGGTAAGAAAATCATTGTATGTCACCCAACTTATAAGTAAAGGTATGGAATCTAGATTCAAGGAGGTTGTATTACCACTTTACTCATCCCTCATCAGACACATCATTGAATCCAATGCCCCCTTCAGCATGTACTTCACCAGGCATATGCAACATTTGGAATGCCCACTATGCCTGGCATATAAGGATCCTTAGATCCAGCTCTAATAGATCTTCTGTACATCCACAAACAAATAGCACTAGAAAAAAAGTAGATACAATCAACTTTGCTTGCTACATAAAAAGAACATGCTGGGGAAATAGATATGTGTCTGAAAGGATCCCAACACTCTGTAATAGAGTCTCCATCCATGTGAAACAGAGTCCATTCCTATTCCTTTTCAAATGAATATTTGACCACTGGATGGGAAATTTAAAATCCCTTATGTGACCCCCATGTCTCTGATAGACAGAAGCTAATAGTAAATATTCCCTAACTAGCATACCCCCTCCCACTAAACCTTTAGCAACCTCCTAAGTAACATACCTCTCCAAGTAGACTTCCATGTTGCATGGGGACACAATTGTGTTGGGTTGTACAGTTAGGCTTATAAAGGCTCTGGTGGTTGTTAGCCTAACATATACCTATGAACCTATCAATATATTTCTTTTTTTGGGTTTTAAAAAGTAATTAAAAAAGACAATGCTAGGAAATTCTTTATTACAAAATAAAGTTTCATGGATGAGTGGGGGTAAGAAGAGGAAAAGATAAACAAAATGGTTTGGAAGAGAAGAAACATGAAAGTAAAATTAAGACATGGAAAATTGATAGAAATTAATTACAGATGGAAAGAAAAGAATTGCATCAACAAATAATGAAAGTGAACTGTTATATCGATCCTTGGGGGAAAATGGGGACTGAATACAAGAAAGCAATAATGTAAAGGCAGGATATATTTGAATCTTTTTTAAAGCCCGTGATTTTCTGTGAGATTTATTACTGGACAAACTGCCAGTGAAAAGTAACATAAAATATAAAATAATGGAACAATGAATGTACAATGGCTATAATACTAAAGAGGTATCACAATATAGTTTCTGTGGATTGTAAGAAAAATGAAGATTATTGGACATTATTTGAAAATGTTTATGCTGGAAAGTAACTAACATCATTGATATAGACATTGTGCTGTATGAAAAATACAAGGTTGTGAAAAAAAAGACTGAAAAACTAGATACAATTTTGTTCATTGCTATTTGGTGCTTGTAGAACTGAAAATGTGAAGAATTGCTTTTTAATAAAAGAACAGATGATGAAGTAATATCCAATATAAATAAATAAATAGCTATGGTGGAAAGGGTTGGGAGATGATTTGGGGTTTACATGTATTTAGGAGCATGAACATGCAAAGTGTTTTTTTATGATGTATAAAGTGTGATATGAAGTGCAGATAAAATTAATTTGTAAATAATAAAAGAAAGACAGAAAAAAAAAACAATCACTACTTTCAGCAATTAGTCTACGTGATATGAAAACAGAACCAAAAAAAAAAAAAAAAAAACAGACTTAGAAGCGTTAAAAACTTTAATATATAGCAAAGCTTTCGGGTTAGACCCTTCCTCAGTGCAAAGTAAAACTCAAATCAATTACCACGATTTAAAAGAATTTAAAAAGATAATCTTGTGACAAAGCCTCAATCACAATCGGTGAACAATTATTCAATTTAAGAAACAAAAGGCATCAGCATATTCTTAAAGTGTTATTGAGTTATTATATAAAATACCTTTTTTTTAGCAATTCTAAGTCTGCTTTTTTGTTGTTTTTTTACTCAGTTGGTTTACTAGATACTTGATTTACTACAATGTTGATCCATTTTTTGATGGACAAAAACAGAACCCATAGCCTTCTGCACCAAAGGCTAGTGTGCTATCTGTTAATTAGTAATACTAGATCAAAGCACACTGGAACTCTCTGAAACAAAAAGATTGCAGGGATTCTGACAACAGTTCAGGCTATTTAGTTTCAAGTGTCAGTAGACACATATCCATGTGCTTTCTAAACCTCTATCCATGGGCCTTGTACCTGAAGTTTGGAGAAGAACCACAATATTGTTTCGCCACAAGGGTAGTCATTTTAACAGACCCCAGTTACTATAGACCTAATAGACCTACTAACCATGGCGCAGTAGTGCAGCAGTAGTGTTGTTGACTCACAGCAAGAGGTTACCAGGTTTTATTCTCGGCTGGGATATTTTCTGTGTGGAGACTGCATGTCCTTCCTGCATTTGTGTGGGTTTCCTCTGGCTTCTCCAGTTTTCTCCCATGTTTCAATGATGTGTCTGGAGTGTTTCTCCCCGGGCCTATGCTGAAAATTGGCTTCACTCCAAGTTGGACTTTCCCAGTTAATAAATGTTTAATAAATAATAAGCAAATCTTTGATTCTAATCACTTTGGAATTTTTTAAAAGCAGATCAACAATGAATCATATTCTGTTATTTTTAGTTTTCTGGTATAATCCATTGCATGATTATTTATATACTTTTCATGGTTGTTTTTTCTATCTGTATATCAGTTGTATTATACAACGACCCCCCCATTAATATTCCAAAATGTGCACACTGATTGGTCAGCATGCACGCTGTAAATCAGTTATAGTAATGGAAAAAGGTCCGGTCGCCCGGATGTTTTCCATTAGTATAACTCTTTTACAGCAATGGAGAACGCAAGATCTCCGTTGCTTTTTACACACTGTCTCGCTATGTTAAACAAGTTTAACATAGTGAGACAGCTTTAAAAAAAGTAACGGAGATCTTCCTATCTCCGTTGTTTTTTTAAAAGCTGTCTCGCTATGTTAAACTCCTTTAACATAGCGAGACAATTTCTAAATGGGTTTAACTTAGCGAGACAGCTTTAAAAAAAGCAATGGAGATTCTCCATTGTTTTTTTTAAAGCTGTCTCGCTATGTTAAACTCATTTAACATAGCGAGACAGTTTATAAAAAGCAACGGAGATCTTGCTTTCTCCGTTGCTTTTGCCCATAGCTCTGATGTACTGCGTAAGCATATGCATGTGCAGTACATCAGAACCGCCGCAGAATACCAGACAGCTGAGGAAGGGCAGCAAGGAGGCATTATACAATGCCATTATTTAAGAACATTTTTTTTTTTTTCTTAAATAATGTCATTGTATAATAGCAATAACTCACTTCTGAGTGTGGGTAATGCTGGATTCACCCACGGTTGTCTTTGTTTGGCTACTCGGGCTACGGCCTCATGACCAAACAACACCAACCGTGGGTAAATCCAGCATTACCCACACCCAGGCGTGGGTTATTGCTATATAATATCATGACTTTATCGGTGCATATGGCAAACTGGTTTTCCTGTCGCTTTGCCATTTTACACTACCTAGGTTGCCTAAAGCCTCTTCTGAGTATGTGTTGAAAAACTGGAATTCCCAAGAGACATTGCACTAGATGTTGTAGATTCCAAAGTCGGGGACCATGGGGATTGATGTGTGCTTCATCCATGCTCCATATACTACCTGCTCTTGGGCAAAGCATTAATTAGACAGGTCATGTGCTATCATGGCAGACATGCACAGGGATCCCTGATACAATTTGGGCTTCCTAGGTTGGATCTTCATCTCTGCAGAGATGGCACAAGTGCTATATCCAAATACACGTAAGCTACCAAAGAGACTGTCATCCTGTCCAAACATGTTGAGTGATTCGGATATCATGTTTTTTTTTTACAGACATCTAACTCAGTAACAACATTAGCTTTGTTCTGGAATGTGTTGTTCCAGCACACTTCTCTGTCAACCTGCACCTGTGCCTGAAACAGCCTAGAGGCAGAGTTGTGATATTACACAGTCTTGCTCTGAACTGAGAAAGCCATGGTCAATTACACCAATTCCTCTGAGTATACTGTGAAAAAAGGGAAAAACAAGGATAGTACCTCATATGTCTTCCACAAAGTAGGTCAAAGATGTCCTTTCAAGAACTTAGAGATTCATTGTCACAGCAATAGTGAAGGCCCCATTTGGATTATCCTGAGAGATTTCACAAATTGGGTAGATGAGGAGTCAGTATGCGCTTTATAAATAAAACACCCCTGTATTATAAAGAGATTAATGAATGCTTACAGTATTACCTGTGCTACACGTATTTTGGAGATACTCCTGATTTGTCCTACTAATCTGGTGTTTCCATCAGTAACTTGGAATCAAATCAATCAGTTAGTTCATGATTAACTAACCACAGTGGAATCCCCAGATTTGGAAATTATGTATTACAGCAAGTTTGGTTTAATCACTTCTGACACTTTAAATCCTGTTCTGATTTGCCTGCTTTGGAACATCAATGTTGATGGTCCTAGTGAGTGGGATAGTGTCTATAACCAGACCTTGACTTACACACTTTATTTCTTGGTATCAAGATGTGGGTAAGCATTTCACTTGGTTCCTCAAAACCCTTTGCTTGACCATCAGTTTGGGAGCTTTGAATTGCAAGTTGAAGGTTGGAGCACAAGTGGAGATGCTTTGGTCTGTTCAAAGACAAAGTTTCTCTGGTTGACCACTTTACAATCTACATGACTATGACCTCCAAGAAGTCTGAATATTTGTTTATGTGGATATCAACAGTGGAAAATCACATTATATCTCTCTTCCATGTGGTACGAAGTTTCCAAAATCCCACCTGTCTAACCAATAGGAAGACCTTGTCTGACAGAGTGGGATCAAGTTGCTTGGTACTTTGCTATGAAGCTTGCACAGCTTCATGAGAGTGAAATCTTTGGTAGTCAAATGCCTAAAGATCGACTTCTAAATATCAAAGTATAAAAATTGCAAATGGCCATTTCCACACAGGGAAACACGTTGTTTGGCCATTACATGGATTTTGCCCTTTTTTACAATGTAGAGCAATTTCAGAGCTGGTATATTTAGTTGAGGGATGTGGGGGGCACAGACCCAAACATCAGGGTGTGAGTGTGTGTGTGTGTGTGTGTGTGTGTGTGTGTGTGTGTGTGTGTGTGTGTGTGTGTGTGTGTGTGTTTGTGTGTGTGTATGTGTGTGTGGCAAAGCCCCCACTTGAATTCTGTTTAAAACTTTTTTTTTTTAGTTTGGCCAACGGCATTGTTTCCCTGTGTGGAAATGGCCGTTCATGATTTTTGCACTTCGATATTTAGAAATCGACCTTTAGGTATTCGACTACCTAAGGTTTTGATCTCATAATATAGACCCGATTAGATCAGGGCTCATATGTGGTGCTCACTGGGGCTGCAGCAGTGCATCAGTGGAAAGCAGACCATTTGTTTGAGTGTTTGATTCACAATGACAATGATTTTCTTTCCATGGTTTACAAAGTACCACTACTTGTGGAATTGATCCTTGTTCCTCCGAACTTGTAATTTCCAGTCCAGAGATCTTAGGTGTAATAGTTGTTTCAGATTATCATTTCTTTCTAGAGGATGAAGCATTTCCATGCTCAATAAAGAAAGCATTGATTACTCTGACCTCAGAAATGTCTCACCTATGAAGCTGTGGGTAATTATAGATCTGTTTTAAATTTTCCTTACTAATAAATTTCCTAAAAAAGTAGTATACTTGTGGATCTACTTCTAAAGCTCAAAGTTTAAAAACTTCAAACTTCAAACAGCCGAAATGAAATAAAAAAAATAAATAAATAATAATAAAAAAATATATATATTTTGCAGGGGCCAAGCCCCCTGTGTACCTCACATGTCCTACTAAATAAATATATCAACTCCAAGATTGCACTATAGTGAGGAAAATGGTAAATATCCTGTCCCGCGCTGTACGGCAATCTCTATTCAAAATGTTCCAGTTTTCAAAACTTTGATCTTATGGTCAAGGCCATTTGAAGTTTTGAAACTTCAAGCTTCTGAAGGCAATCTGTACTTGCAGGTGATAGTGTCATACCTCTCAACTTCTTAGTGCAAGAAATCTGGACAAAGCCTAAAATAATGGGGAGGAGTGGGACAATGGCCCAAAAATTGGGACAGGTTTTAAATATTACTCTTACAAACTTAAAAAAGTTGCTAGAATAAAAGGATTTGTGTTAGCATGCATTTTTTGAAGGATATGAAGTATGAATCCCTAATATATGTCTTTATTTAAATATTTCAATCCTCAGTGGTTTGCCAGAAAACCACAAATGTTATGAGGAACATACTGAAACTATAAAGCCAAAATCTGGATGTTTTGCAAAAATATGGACATTAGAGAGGCATAGATAGTTTATTAGAGAGAAAACAGCATCAAAGATTCTATTCAATCTTGGTTTCAGGACAGACGCAGTACTCAGACAACCCTTGCCGTAGTCTTTAACAACCTTGTATCGAGAGCTCAATCTCATTATTTCTGCTTCAGCCCTTCTACATATTTCATCAGCATTCATACAGAGGATCATTCTTCCTTGTTGGACTGTGCTGAGGATTACCATGCAACAAATACTATTGTGTTGGACTGTTTTGCCTCCTACCAGTCCAGTTACATACAAAGCGAGGTCTCTGGAGAAAGCTCCACAGTTTTGTACCCCCTTGACTATGGTACTTCTAGGTTAGTATTTGCATACTTCCTTTAGCAGACATATGTTTGAGAGGTTTGTAATCCAATTGTTATGCTGATGACGTACAGCTGAACGTCTTATTTCCTCAGGATTCTGTGTCATCTCTCACAAATGATCTAAGGACTTGGAATGCATTCCCTCTTGGATGATTGATAATTGGCTTAAAATCAACAGCTTTGAAATGCTGGCCACAATCAGTCATTCTATGCTTTGGGACACAATGGTATTAGTCCCCCCCCATAGCACTCCAATTCATGTCAAAGGTGTGACTATTGACCATAAGCTGCATTTGAAGCAGGGGATTTCAGCAACTGTCAAGTCCTCATTTTTTCATTTTTGAAATACTGATTTCATCAAGCATTTTATCCCGCCTGCTGACATCCCTGCTGTGGTATGTACCATTGCGTCTTTCTGGCTGGACTAATGCAATGTCATGTACCTGATACTCCATGTTTCAGAACTAGATCACCTGCAGCCTGTCCAAAATTCTGCTGCCTGGCTACTTGCAGTTGTTCTCAAGTGATATCATATTATGTTAGCTCTTCATGAATTCTACTGTTGCCTGCCAGGCATTGAGTTATCTTTAAAGTTCTGATTCTGGTATACCTTGCCCTTCATGACTCGGATTCCCCTCACATCAGCCAACTCATCTCCTATGTTTGGCTTACCAGGAGTAATAGTAGTTCAAACAGCATTGCCAGAAATCTCTTGGATGCATTTTTTTACTTATCAAAGTCCTTAACTTTTGGTTTCCCCAACCCTAAGCAGTTTTAAGAGGCCACTATAGATTCACATAGTTTGTTTAGCTTAGTTATAATCTCATTTATTGTACTGCTTAAATTATTACAGATTTACACACAGGAATGGTCTCCACCATTTGCCTACTTTGTGATGCAAATCACTTCATTAGTCAGTGCTACTGGATTAGCCCTGCAAACGCATACTTATGCATAGTGACCATACCAGGTTAAAATGTATTTAAAAAAACTGAAGAACAGTAATGCAATTTTTTTGCCTCCTTAACATGGAACTGGAGTACGTTTAATTATTTTTTGCTATCTTACACGTCTCTGAAGTAATTATTGCTATCCT